>NC_136959.1:59179661-59399661 GCF_032717465.1 Coenobita brevimanus | reverse complement strand
TCTCTCTCTCTCTCAAGGTGGATAAAGTCGCCAGGCTATAGCAAGAACAAGAAATACGTCACCGATCTGCAGGGGTTAAGCTGAGTAAAATCGTCAGAGGGAGGCAGAATGAAGGGTTATGGGGTGAAGGGGAGGGGAAGACGCTCTCTGGGGGGTTAGTGGGGTTAAGGGGGATTAAGGGGTTTAAGGAAGGTTAGGAGGTTAAGGGTTAAAGGGGTTAGGGAAGGCAATCTCTGAGGGTAGATTGGCGAGAGGCGGAGGTCAAAAACTCTCTGATTAATTAATTTTCTAGAGAGAGAGAGAGAGAGAGAGAGAGAGAGAGAGAGGAATGGAGAGGGGGCTCAAAAATTACCTCGCCTGATTACCTCCACGCTGGGCTAAAGGAGGCACCGCGTTTTTATTTTTTATTTTCTTTGACGGGGAGGGGGGGACTAAGGTGACGATATAATTACTCCCCAAACCATCAATTACTTCATGGAAATATGTTATCTAAAAATATACTTATCTCCTTTATCTCCAGACATCTTGAGTAAACGGAGGAAGCATTCTCTCTCTCTCTCTCTCTCAAAGGGGTCTAAGGTCAAGACGTAAAGACTATTCAACACCAACACCATTAACCACTTCACCCTGAGGACGCCATTTTTATCCTATTTTCCTTGCTGCCTGATAATTTCATGAAGTTTGGGAGAGACTTTTTGGAAATGGGGAAAGACTTTTTTTTGGAAGGGGGGGGGGAAGAAGGGGGAGGAAAGAGGGTCTCGGATGAAGATTTATATACTGCCTACGCCATCAAGTTTTAAAATCCGGTGACATATCTTATTTTTTACCCTATTTATTTATTTATATACGTACGCATTCACTTAGTTATTCATTTATTTACTGCACCCACTATATGATTTTATTCAACTCAGGGTATACTCTGGTAACGATGGGGTTAAAGAAAGTGTCTCTCTCCAGACTTCTCTAGTACTAACGTCTCTGTAAGGGCGAGGGTGCCTGTGTGGGTGGGTATTCGTTTGTAAGGCCGGGGTGCTTGTTTCCTTATGTGGAGGGGGGGGTGTATCTTTATTTGTGTGGGAGTGGTGTCTGTTGGTGTGGGCGTGGTATATGTGTACTTGTGTAGAGGGAGTGTCTGTGTGCCTGTGCGGACGAGGAGGTTGTTTTCTGTGTTTGCTTGTGAGAGT
This sequence comes from Coenobita brevimanus, assembly GCF_032717465.1. Taxonomy (NCBI): domain Eukaryota; kingdom Metazoa; phylum Arthropoda; class Malacostraca; order Decapoda; family Coenobitidae; genus Coenobita; species Coenobita brevimanus. The sequence continues at coordinate 59,398,477 of NC_136959.1, read as the reverse complement.
AGGGTGTTTGTCTGTGTTTGTGCCGAGTGGAGATCTAGTGTGAGTTCTAACATCGTCCCTCTCGCCCTTATCGGGGTGGCTACCATTATTATTATTATTATTATTATTATTATTATTGTTGTGTGTATGTGTGTGTGTGTGTGCATGTGTGTGTGTGTGTGTGTGTGTGTGTGTGTGTGTGTGTGTGTGTGTGTGTGTGTGTGTGTGTGTGTGTGTGTGTGTGTGTGTGTGTGTGTGTGTGTGTGTGTGTGTGTGTGAATAAAAAAACGCACTTACGACAAATTCCCTCTCGTAACTGTGATTTTCAACTGCAGGAGGGACAAGGAGGCTGTCGAATCTCCCTCGGTCTCCTGTTCTAGCCTCATAAATTAATACAAATTTAGAGACGAAAATTACAGGAGCCTATTAACTTTTTTCTGCAGGAAGGGCAAAGGAGCTTAAAATCTTCCCATGTTTAAATCTTAATGTAAAACGACGAGAAAACGGACCTCGGACTGATAAAAACGACAGGCCGTTGGTTCGTATGTTTGTTTGAGGGATGGGATGAAGTTTAGGGTGGGTGTTTGGGAATCTCGGAATGAAGGGGTTAAATAAGATGACAAGGTGTTTGTTCCTACTGGTGTGTGTGTGTGTGTGTGTGTGTGTGTGTGTGTGTGTGTGTGTGTGTGTGTGTGTGTGTGTGTGTGTGTGTGTGTGTGTGTGTGTGTGTGTGTGTGTGTGTGTGTGTGTGTGTGTGTGTGTGTGTGTGTGTGTGTGTGTGATATGGACCCGTCTCGCCCTTATCGGTGTGAGTGCCATTCTTTTAGGGGTATCGAAGGCCGGGGAGGAGGGGGGAGGGACAGGGGGAAGGGGAGGGGAGGGGGAAAGGGGAGAGAGGAGGGGGGAGGGACAGGGGGAAGGGGAGGGGAGGGGGAAAGGGGAGAGAGGAGGGGGAGGGAGCGAAGGGTGCAATCTATCTGTCTTCGAAATTCTATACAGCTTTTCAAAAGGAAATATAACTTTAGGATAACAACACACCTAGAAATAAACTGTATCCCTATGCAAAGCACATACAAGATTATACTGTAGGCTATACTAATAATATACCGTATAGCGACCGCATCAAAAAAATTAATAACAGAATATTTACACACACACACACACACACACACACACACACACACACACACACACACACACACACACACACAATGTAGTAATAATCTTGCTCGCCTATCAGTCCATTCCCCTATTTTCATCTAAAAATTAAAAATACTCCGGTAAGAAAAGTGCCCTAAGCCTGTTAATTTATATACTCTTACGAAATAAGTCTCTATCCAAAGTCACTTCTACACTACGCTTTTATTTTATTTTACTTTTTTTTTAGAACATACAAAACTTCGCAGCTGAAATGTCATAAAACGATAAATCCAGCCTTAAAAATGACATCAAACGCAGAAATATCACACGTCACTTTCTCAACATGATTTTCACATGATTTCAAAACATATATAGTAATATTTTGTACTACTGTATAAACCGGACAATTATGCACATTATCATCATCATCATACAGCAGTTGAAGTGCAATTGTTACAGGTAGTTTATGAATGGAGGACAGCTGTAATCTGGTGTATGGAATTTTAAATTTGATGTTTTCCTTCCTCTGTTCATCTTCTGGGGAAAAAAATAATGGTCATCATAGTCATCATCACATCATCACATCATCATCATCATCACTCTGGCGATTTTTTCCAACCTAAGTATGGGATGCACAGATATAAATGAAATACAACGAATCGATCCACGTCACTTTTGCACCACGATTTTCACAGCTTTTCAAAATATACACTACATATCTTCACTGGCAAAAAAAAATGATAAATTGGTTAATACACAGTTATAAATGGAATAAAACTCTAATTCTGCCCACGTTAAATCCATACTACGATTTTTACACTTTTTTCAACTGACAAAATTTCCGAGATGAAAATATGATGTAAAATGGTCAGTCATCATCATTATAGGTCAAAATACACTTAAAAATCAAATATAATTCCTGTTTAATTCATGTCATATCCACACAACTTTCACAGTTTCTTAATCATCATCATCATCATCATCATCATCATCATCATCACGCCAAAATACACTAGTAAATAAAGTCAACCGCAAATCCAACTACTGTACATCATATCCACACCACAATTAAATCATCATCATCATCATCACAAATAAAATTCAACTTTCTCACGTCACAGCCTCACAACGATTTTCACAGCATCGCAAAATACAACCTAGCAAACTTACGAAGATAATACGCTGATACCGCACGAAAAAAAATTAAAACAGCTCACTATATAGCGTTTTTTTTTTTTTTTCTGTTCTTGCTACGTCCAGAGAATTTTACTCAGCTTCAAAAGAGAGAGATCCTTAATGAAGCGATTAGAGACAGAATCCACAAGTTTTATTTATTTATTTATTTATTTTCACCCGTAACCCCTTTCCAGCTCAGTTAACGACCTAAGGAGAAGGTAGATTGGGGGTAAATCTGACTCCACTCTTTTCACTTTAACCTGGCCCAGATTTTTGTCGTTTTGCAGCTTCTTTCACGTAGCTCAGTGGTCGAGAGAGAGAGAGAGAGAGAGAGAGAGAGAGAGAGAGAGAGAGCAACACTACGGGCTCCACATCCCTTTTCACGGCCCGTCTTCATGACTAGCATCGTCTAGTAGTAATCTATGAGAAAAACAATGCTACGATTCTACGGCATTTCGACGGCACTTCTTCATGACTAGCGTCATTTTCTAGTATTAAAATATTGTTACAACTCAGCATTCACTTTCGAGAGGTGGCAATTTTAGGTCGTTAGAACGAAACTGATATAGTAACCAAGGAGACTGATTCCGACCTCGTAACTACATCTCACTGAATTTCACGCCACCACGTAAGGAAGCTCCGTAGCACCTCTTCCTAGGTGATTTATTTTGCTTATTACACCTAACTGTCCCCTGTGTTATATGAATCCATCTAATATCGCCATACTCTGCATAAATAATGGTCAAACGAATATTAACCAGACATATCCAAAAATAAATCGCAAAGAATATCCCAGTTCCGTCAGGTGAAAACAAAATCGAATATAACCTTTTCACTCCGATGTCGATTTATATTTCAGTCTTGCAACATTCGGACGATTTTTTTTTCAGCCTAAGGGATTAGTTTTTCGAACTAGAGGGGTCAGATGCAGCCTTCATTAACCCCTTCACTGCTGGAGGTATCTCCTAAGCTAAATAAAATCGTCTGGTGCTAAATAAAATCGTCAGGTGGTATCATTTCGTTCATATTTATTTTTTGTAACCTGGCGCGATTTTCTTCAGTTTGCAGTTTATTTTTCACGTTGCATGATGATAGAATGATGCAGTATTACAGCTCTATATTCCTTCTACGGCACTTCTTCATGATAAGCATCACACTTAGTATTTTAATCTATTAGAGAAAGATAGCGCTACGGCTTTATCTCCTTTCCACAGCAATTCTTCGTGACTAGCATCACATTTAGTATTACCCAAAGACAATGCTACGACTCTATATAATTTCCGTAACACTTCTTCTTGACTAGCACCACTTTTAGTATCATTCTATTTTTACAACTCGGTATTTACGATGTAGATGTGGCAATTTTAGGCCGAGATAGATTAAAAAGAGTATAATTAAGAATCTGATAGAGAATATAATAACCAATCCTTCTACTCTGTCCGGTCTCCTCTAAGCTGAATAAAATCGTCTAAAGAAAGCAAGAATAAAATTCAAAAAATAAATAAATAAATAAAGGAGTGAAAGGGGTTAGAAATACACGCAATAATAAAAAAAAAAAACTCACTTCACACGAAAAACTTATAATCTGATAGCATGTTCTCACCTTTTTTTTTTATTTGCTTCAACACAACTCGCTTTTCACACCTTCACACCACAATTTTTTCGAAACACGTAAAATACTGTATATATATATATATATAAAATGTCCCCTGGCAGAAGAAAAACCGCGTGTCAAAAAAACCAAGGGAACGGCCACAGAAATGAAGGCATATATACACTATTAATCCATTTACCTCACCCACGCCCAGCTTTATGGTTTTTCAAAATATTATATATATATATATATATATATATAAGAAAAATATCGGCATTTCTTGATGGGAAAAAACTACCGTACGTGATATGCAAAAACATCATGATCACAGTATACATTTAATTTTTCGGAAAATTCTTCAGCACTTTCTCTGATGGGAAAAAAAAAAAATAATACGTGATATGTATTAAAAAAAAAAAATTATGATCGAGCAGTAAAGTTTTTTCAGGAATTTTTTTGCACTTTGGAGATTGGGGTGGTGTGAAAAAATATATATATTTGTAATATTTTTTGGTAAATGATCAACACAGCGGAGTTTCTGTTTCTTATATATATTCTGCAGGTAATTTGTAGGTGCCACTGTTTATATTAATGTTTACTCAACCTGATTACATTTTTAATACAAACGAATATCACTCAAATATAATGTACTATTTTCATTTTTTAATTTCCACAACGTTTATTTTTATTTCTTAATATTCACTACGTTTATTACAGGTATTCACTTCACTTCAAACATTTAAACACACCGCGAAACATGAACTTTAATATCTAACATAAAAAAAAACACTCATAATCATACATTACTATTTGACAGTGTGTTTTAAGGGAAAGGACTGCTTATACTATTCATTCCACTCACAAATTCACACACAAGCGATGACAGAGGGATGAGGGAGGCTGGGCTGTATGCTAGGTGGTGTGGGAGACCTCGCTGCACCTTTTCCTAAGTGATTTATTTTGCATTTTCCACCTCAACAGTCTATTGGTTTATTTACATCGTTAAAACACCGATATAATTTACGTCAATACAGGGGATGTTGAGGGGTAAAGTCTAAAAAAAAAATCGTTATGGAAGAGATGTTACAAACTTTCCATGGCGATCTTGAATACGGGAGGGCTGAGATGAGAGTAAAGTGATGTGAGGATGATGAAGAGAAAGATGATGTGAAGGTGATGAGGAGATAATATGATGTTTTTATTTGTCTACGTCACCCGATGTCATGACTGCTTCCCCGGCATCATCATCATCATCATCAACTTGTCAGCTGGGTAGTTACAGTTGAAGGAAGTTAAGGAGCTTCTTTCCCCCACCGCACCAACCCTCACAGGCCACTCGTGCGGCGCTCAACTTTCCTGTGCGAGCGACAGTTCTCGATGTAAATACTCTCCCGCTCCTATTTACACTCGACTCGGGAGGGGAAACCTTTTAAACACTCATGGACGATTATTGAAATACCAAAACTCACCTATCAGGAGAGCAGTCGAAAAGAATAAAAGCTTCAACATTTTGTCACTAAAACAGGGGGCTCTCACTAACGCACTCCGTCACGTCTATCAAAAGACTGTGCTTTGTTCCCGCCCTAGATACGCTCGCTATTACGGTGCCATCTGGCGGCAACCTCCCGAAGCTTCTGGCCCTGTGACGTCACCGGTCCCGCGCCAAACCATAGGCACTGCTACTTTAGGATTTTATATTTCGTGCTCCACCGTTCCTTGCGTCCCACTTCTTGAGCCTTCTAACTTAACCCTCAGCTAATCAGAAGGTAGATAACACTATGCAAAGGAGAAACAAAACGCAGAGGAAATGAGTGAGAAAATAGATGTCTCCAAAGCCGAACTGATAAGGGTTCCGCTATCTCCTTCTCGGCGAGTTTTATCGTGATGTTTTATCGCTGTATGACGAAACACAACGTAGACGAGACTACCCAATAACTAACAACCTTTATCTGTCAGCTCCTGCACACTTACGCTAACACAGATAAGCGATAAAATAAATCTGTCGAATAAATTATGCAAGCGAATCGGCAGCCGTGCATTCTCGCGTGGAATGCAGTGATCAAATCCACCACAAACTTCACAGACTCATCCAATCTCCCGTGTATTATGCAATTTCCTCCCAGTACGCCGTTAAATATGACAAAAAATCGTACCGTACCCATCAATCACATTAATCCTTATCATTATTATTATTTTTTTTTTTCGTATCATGAGTGGTCCCTATGACAGGACGGGATCAAGTGAGGCCAGAGTGATGTGTTTTGCCCCCATAATGGATGTTTTTCCTTTACATGATTTACACTGCATCTCCTTTTGTTTTTATTTCCTAGTTCTCAGATAATAACTTTTTCATTGTGGCTACATCTTCTTATTCTGTCTTTTTTTAACCTTACTGCGTTTTCCCTGACGTGTTTAGCGGCCATTATGGTTACGTATATCTACCTAAATCTTGTGTTCAGTTTATCGATTCCATCCTTTAGTCCTATCACTTTCTCTCAGTCCCATCTTTAAGCTCTTTCTCTCCATCCTTCTATCTTCTCCATCCTTACGTTCTTTCTACACCATCCTTATTCTCTCTACTTCATCCTTACGTTCTCCTCTCCATCCTAACGTTCCTTCTACTCTATCTACAAAGCTCCTTCCAATCTCATGATCTTTTCACTCAATCGTCTTTTTTTTTTTTTTTTATTCCATACCACAGATTCTCTCCAGCCTCCCCCTCCCCACTCTCATTCCCTCTCCCTCACCTCGTGTTTTTATCTCCCCTTACGCTCGTTCCCCCTCTCCCCTCCCCTCATTCTCACTTTCATTTCCCCTCACCCTCATCTCCTTTCTCCCCTCTCATTATCCATCTCCCTCTTCTTTCCTACCCACCCCCTCTCATCATCTCTTTCCCAGTTCATTACCCTCTCTCTCTCTCTCTCTGGTGAGGTGATTGTGTGTGTGTGTGTGTGTGTGTGTGTGTGTGTGTGTGTGTGTGTGTGTGCGCGCGATCATTTGCGGGGTACCTATGAGTGTGTTTACCAAGCCTGGCCGTGGACAAAGATGCATCCTCACCTCATGTTCTTTGAGATATTGCATCCCCGCGCACGCACACACACACACACACACACACACACACACACACACACACACACACACACACACACACACACACACACACACACTCGAATGAGCTAGTTACGCGATTCTATGAAAAACTAACCTAGCTTGTAAATCTGACAATTGGGTGTAATAGTTTAGGGGAATAATGTGGTGCTTTCCTTGTCAGTCACAAAGTATGCAGTAAGTTAGTCCCAGGATTATCTAAAACGTGAACCCAGGAGACTGCAGGCTGAAACTGCCCTTTTCCAACAGTCCACCATCCTGCTTTCGGGGATAGGAAGGGAGGTGAGGAATGTTTGTATAACCAGGCAGGGAAGCCGTTCGGTTGTATCAGTGCCACCACATGAAAGCGTCCCATTCCTGCACTGAAGTCTAGAGGAAAGTACAGGTTGTTTCCTTGTCAGTCTCAGATCACCGAAATCAAAGCACAATAAGTGGGTACAAAGGAGTGAGAGTAGGCCAAGAGAGTGAGGTGCAGATATACAATAGGGGAGACATACTTGGTGGAGAGTGTATTGAGTTCCCTTTGGCAGTTGATGAAGTTGAGGTTGATGTCATTGTGTGTGTGTGTGTGTGTGTGTGAGTGTGTGTGTGTGTGTGTGTGGGTGGGTGGGTGTGAGTGTGTGTGTGTGTGTGTGTGTGTGTGTGTGTGTGTGTGTGTGTGTGTGTGTGTGTGTGTGTGAAAGATGAGTCAGGAGACAGAGGTACTGTTAGATAATGATGAGGGTATTCAGGTATGACACTGATAACAGGCTCGTTAATGATAAGGGGGTGCCTCAGAGATAAGACGTGTACATGAAACTGACCTCCACACACACACACACACACACACACACACACACACACACACACACACACACACACACAAAACCATCATAGGCAGAAACATAAAAACAAACACACAAACAAAGAACACCATCATAGACAAAGAAATAAACACACACACACACACACACACACACACACACACACACACACACACACACATACATACAAACACACACACACACACACACACACACACACACACACACACAAAACCATCATAGGCAGAAACATAAAAACAAACACACAAACAAAGAACACCATCATAGACAAAGAAATAAACACACACACACACACACACACACACACACACACACACACACACACACACACACACACACACACACACACACACACACACACACACACACACACACACATACATACACACACACACACACACACACACACACACACACACACACACACACACACACACAAAACCATCATAGGCAGAAACATAAAAACAAACACACAAACAAAGAACACCATCATAGACAAAGAAATAAACACACACACACACACACACATAAAAACACACACACACATACACACACACACACACACACACACACACACACACACACACACACACAAACTTTCACTATTCATCCTTATTTGTCACTATCAACAACATCGCTAATATCTACTCACTTTCCTCAACCCTTTCAGCACGATCGAGTCCTTTGTACTCTTTTCTTATCTCTAGATGACTATATACAGGTTAGGAGAGACGCCTTGTAGTGATGTGGTTTGCAGTAGTTTATATTTACTTCTTTTGTATGGTATTATATTTGTGTGACCCTTTATGACGAACTTATGTCTACCACCATCGTCCACCACCGCTACCACCATTATCTGTCACCATTACCCGCATCTACCACCACAACTTCATTCTCCACCAGCTACCACAATAGTATTAACCACTACTACCTTCCCCCCTACCACCACCACTGCCACCACAATTTACCACCACTGTCTCCTCCTACCACCACTCCTATGTATCACCTCCTCCCCCCTATTTCCCACTATCATCCCACACCACCCACCATACCAATATACCACAACAACCCCCATCTACCACCACCACCACCATCAACCATCAACTATCCCCCCCCCCCTCCTCTCTTTCCCACCACCTACTCACACCACCCACCTCACCAATTGACCACCACTGACACCACAACCCCCAACCACATCCCTCCTTTCCCAGCACCCCTCCAATTCACCCACTTCACCCTCCTCCCCACCATCAAAGGGGGAACTAAAGAAAGAGGCACAGGGCCCCAGGCAAACCACTACGACCCGCAGTGTTGGCCCATTAACATTCTACATCCCTCTTGCCTTCACCTCCACTCCACCTTCTCCTGTCCCCACCCTGCTTCAAATCTAGGCCAAGTGTGAATTATCTGACATTGCAGAGAAAAAAAAAAAATAAATAAATAAATAAATAATATAATACAGTAACTCAGCATTCAAGAAGGAGGGATGACAATATTAGACCAAGTTAAAGTACACAGAGTATAGTAGTTCCAGACTGCATCGTGCTGCATATTGCCCTATCTGAAAATGATAACACGTCGCAGCTTCAATAACTCATCTGCTACTGACTTGGAGCACAATTAAATGTTGGTGAGCGTCGACGTGGAAAAATATAGGGCAATAATGAACCCCGTGCGACACTATCTGTGCAGAGTTAACAGTGATGAATATTTGCTTACTGTTAATGTACTGAAAGAGAGGGATGCTTTCACTATACTGTAAATGGGTTGTGATATCTACGTCGTTGCACCATTGAGGAAGACGACGATGAAGCTTTACGATATGACAGATAAAGTTAAACACAATCCTTTCACTACTTTTATAATCTCTACCCTCACTCCTTCTCCACACATCCCTTCCCTGACCACACTCTTCTCCCAGCATCCCTACAGTATAATACACCTCCCCACTACCCCCTCTCATATCATACCTATCCCTCCCCTCTTCTCCCCTCTCCTCCTTTTCCCTCCCCATCCTCACAATTAACCACGACGGGTCAGCGGGGCGACTGGTAACAATAATTCCCCAGGGTGAAGTCCATTTCCAAGAGTGAGTTCGACCCCTAATTTAGAGTTTTTTACCCACCCCCACCCCTCCCCCTGCCTTTCCCCCCCTCCTCTCTTCCCTCTGTCCCTTATCTCCCTCCCGTCCTACCCTTCCCCTTCTTTCTTTTCTCCTTCCCGTCCTCCTTCCTCTCCCTGCCTCCTGTCACCTCTCTCCTTTCAGTCCTCCCCCCTTCCCTCGCCTCTTCTCCCCTCCCCCTCCCTCGCCTCTTCTCCCCTCCCCTCCCCCGCCTCTTTTCTCCCCTGTCCCCCAAACGAGGCTGGCCATTCCACCTGATTAGACAGATTTAGGAGATGTGGGACGAGCGTGATTCATGGCCGAGTTGGCGGGCTCCCGAACTGGTCATCTGATTCGCCAGTGACCCCCCTCAGGAAAAATGTTTAAATTGATCTCGTGATTCTGATGGCAAGAGAGCTCCCTACTACCTCGTCTTTCCCAATTTCCTTTTGTTTACTTATTTATTTATTTATTTATTAGCCGTAGGCCTCGACATTATTCAAAATCTGCGTTTAAACAGATCGCGTGAATTGATAACGACGGCGGCGTTCTTGCTTGCCTTTTTCGGACTCGCTACCACCTCTCTTTCTTATCAAGCTATTTTTCTTCTTTTTTTAGCGTTAATATTCTCTGTGTATAAATATCTGCTGATCTCGTGAAAACAAACAGCCATATTCTCCATCGTCAGTCATCTCGCCCGCACCTCCTCCTAACCAGAATATTTTTTTCTTGACATGGCGCATTAATATTCTCTTGCATTTTATTTTTTACACTCTATATCCATTAATGAAAAAAAAAAAACAGAATATTAAGAAAAGACATTAACAACACACAAAACACTGTTAAGGTGAAAAATGCTAAATAAATCGCCAAGGCATCAGTTTCTCGCTTCATTATTTCAGGGGGGAGAGAGAGAGAGAGAGAGAGAGAGAGAGAGAGAGAGAGAGAGAGAGAGATTTTCCATGCCTCTTATTCTTCCTGTAAATCAACATCAGAGTTACAATAGAAAATAGACTGTAAATATGCCCGTAAATCCCATCGCAGGAGTGTAAACCAATTATTGACTGGGAATGTGTGCATGAAGAGGTTCAACATACATTCATACTTACACATGGCCAGAAAAAGTCACGCACGCAAAACTTCACACAAAACGCTACACACACACACACAGCCCTAAGCGTACAGTTAACAGCTAGACTATTAAAACTTTCCTCTCACACATTAAACACTGGCCTCCTTCCTTCTCTCCCTCCCCCCCACCTCTTTTTCCTCCTCCCTCCTTTTCTCTTTTTCCTTCTTCCTCTTCTTTTCGCCTCCTCTTTTTTCTTAGTTCCCTCCATCCCTCTCTTTTTTAATTCTTTCCTCCATTTCTTCTTTCTATCCCCGTTTCCACTCCCCCTCCCTCCCTCTTTTCATCATCCACTCACCCCTTTCGCTCTCCTCTTTACCATCCTTTCTCCCTTCCTTCTTTATTCTCTCCTTCCTATCCTCTTCCTTTCCTTTTCTCCATCATTCCTCTGTATTCCACTTCTTCCTTCCTTTCCACCGCCGGTCCTACCCTTTTCTTCCTCCCTCTTTCCTCCTTTCCATTCATATCTCTTCTCCGTCCTCATTTCCTCATCCCTCTTACACTCTCCTTCCTTTCCCCCTCCCATTCCCATACAAAATAAACTAATAATAATAATAATAATTTCCTTTCTTTACAGCCTTAATCTCCTCATATTTTATTTCCCATTAATAAAACTAGTATTGTGAAATTCGATATATATATATATATATATATATATATATATATATATATATATATATATATATATATATATATGAATCACACCACTAATATAAGAGATGGAGACATACAACGGAGAATGTACAGTTGAAGTCAAATTGGTGGTACAGTGAGTGGGACATTGTGAGGGATATGAACACGTTATTAGTAACTGTATGTACAAAGACAGTTCAAGTCTCCGAGCCAGGGACTTCTGAACTCAGCTGTACACCAAAAAATAATAATTGCAAAAAATTAGAAAAGAATGAATGAAAGAAGGAAAAATATCAGTATACTTACCTTTACAAATATGTAAATCACCGTATTTACCTCTAACGATAAATAACAATAAATAAAAATACATAAATAACTGCAATTACCTATAGCGATAAATATATTAATAAATGAAATCAATATCACTGCACCTACCTTTACAGAAGCGACGAACTGCGGCGTGCCGATACGAAGGACCGTGAAGACAGTTCCATGTAGGCTTGATAGAATCGCGAGCGTTGGCTGGAAAGGAATACTACACAATAAAAAAAGAACGCAAGAAAAAAGAAATATGGGGAAAAAGGAAAAGATGAGGAAATAGAATACAAGAAAATACTAAAAACAACGAAACCGGGAAACGGAGATGGTAAAAAAAAAAAAATGCAGATCACGAGGAAGTGTGGCTAAAACTATGGAAAATACAATGGACTGAAGAACGACAAATAATCTAAAAAAAAGTGTAATGCATAATATAACAAATAAGTAAAAATGAGAAACTTAAAGATGAAAAAGAGAGGAAAACGAGGACCAAAAACAACACTGACTGAACACAAGAACAAATAATTCCTAATAAAAAGAGCAGCCAAAGGAGAACTACAGATCCTAGTTAAACAAAGAACGATAGAACAGAAGAACAGGAGTGAGAGAAACATGAAGAAAAGGAAAAGTGGGAAAAAGTGAAAATACAGACAAAAACAAGAATAACACTAGGGAAAAGGTTTGAGGTGAAAAATGAGAAAATAAAAACATAAAAAGGGGGAGATACAAGAAAATGAGTAAATGAAAAAAGGGGGAATGGAAGAAAATATACTATACATAAAACGCAATAACACGAGGGAAAAAAAGAGAAACCTAAGGGGAAAAATGAAAAATGAAGAACGAGAGGATGATGACGATGATAAAGATGGTACAGGGAGTGTCAACATACATCACTTAATTAGAGAAGATGATCCCTCTCTCAGCAGGGGGCTCTCGGAGTCATTAATATCCACCACCAAGCATTATCAGTTGAACCCTTGATCGTCCATACCAACCATAATGTGCAGCCAAAAGTTTATTATGGGTAGCGTGTAGTAAAAGCAATATAATTCTCATAGGCCTACTAATATAATTCTAACAGGCCTACTAGTTATGTCAGAACTACCAGGTATGCAAAGATACCATATAACTGCTTAAAATGAACAGTTTAAAGTGCGTAATTCCCATCAATGACTGCTGAAAATGAAGATCTTTGACTAACTTACACCTTCTGATGGGAAACGGTGCAGCTACTACTACTGCTACTACTTACAACTCCCTCACCTACCTTCTACATACTACTTACAAAATAACCGACGATAAAGATCAAGTAGCAGGAAGATTCTCAACATACACACGACCTTTGCATAAAAAACAAGACAGAGGGGCCTTTAGATGACTTCCTTCCACATCTCCAGCTAGTGCAGGAGAAGGTTTACAAACATGTAGTGAGTCAGAATATCAGCACTTAGGCTATCCTCAAAACAGCTTACTAAGACAACACAATGAACATTTTCCCATGAAGAATTTACTGCAAATTCAAAGGCTGCATTTTCTTCACATTACCAGTTCGGGAAACGATCTGCTTCTTCCCTCTTTTCCTGTTTTTCTTCTTTTCTGCCGCTGTCTAAAACAACATCCTCTTCTTTCATCCGCTTCTTCTTCTCCAGCTTTCTTCAATATTTTCTTCCCTCCAACAGACACCAAACTCATCTCCTCTCCCTCTTCTCCGAACTACAGTACAGGTACTTCATTTCTCTCCATCTAATATCGCCTCTCCTTCCGACCCTTCCAACTGACTTTTTCTTCCCCAGGTTCCTATTATAATACCACCATCCTCTTCTTCCCTCTTCACATCGTTCTGCTGCTGTTTTTTCTTTTTACGTTCTCCCTGCAGCTAATAACATACTGCTCCCTCCCTATCCATCTTCCTCCTCATCATATTCACCATCACCATAATCATTCACCCTATTTTTCTTATTTCCCAGCCTCCTCCACTGTCCTGTACCCCTGTCCCCCATGCCTCCAACTAATACCACATAATCCTCCTCAACCTCCTGCTGCTTGCTCTTTTTCTATTATTCCCTCAGCTTCCTCGATCATTCAGCCCCCAATATTATCACCCTCCTCTTCTGTCCCCACACTTATCACTATCACCCTTCTCCTTCTTGCCCTTTTCCTTATATTCCCAGCTTCCTCCATCATTCATCCCCCTCCAGCTAATACCATCCTCCTCTTTCCTCCTACTCATGGTTTTGCTTCTCCATTCTAATACTATCCTCCTCTTTCCTCCTACTCATGGTTTGGCTCTTCCATTCTCTTTTCATCATTCTCTCAGCTTCCACCACCATTCTCCAACTAAAGCCACCCTCCTCACTCTCCCCCCCCCTCCTCCAGAAGGCCCCATGCTAGCCTCTAGGTCACGTCTAGCCGCTCACCAACATCCCGAAGGACCTGGATGCTCTCACGTCCTACATCGCTGAAAACAACACTTTATCCTTGAAGGAGAGTGAGGAGGGTGGGATGGTGGGGAGAAAGTAGGGGAAGTACGATAGGAGGCCATTGAGGATAAAAAGATGGGGAGGAGCTTTGGAAGAAGGGGAGGATGAGGATGGGATGGGAGGGAGGGGAGGAATGAGGGGAGACGGAGAAAGGAGGAACTGCCTGAGGGGGAAATGAGAATGGGGAGCTGAAGAGGGAGGGAGAAGCACCAATGAAAACACTATCCTTGGGGTAGGGTAGAGGATCTGGTACGGGATGGGAGGTGAAAATGTGAGATAAGGTAGAAGGAAGGCACAATGAAAGGATGTGGTTGAGGATGTGGGGTGGGGAGGATATGGATGAGGAACGTGGAGAGGAGGGGGAGAAGGAAGGGAAAGCAGTACGAGGATGGGGGGTAGCCAGGATACGGAAAAAGAAAGTGGGAAGGGGAGGGAAAAGGAAGGGGATGCAGTACGGGAGGATTGGTCTGGGGATGGGAGGGGGCAGGATGCGGATGGGAAAGTGCAAAAGTGAGGGAACAATAATAAAAGAATGGGTATGGGATGATAAACGAGGACTGTATGTAGGGGGGAAGATGGGGAGAAGGAAGGGGAATCCAGGTAGGAGGATCTAGTTGGGGATGGGAGTGGGAGATGATAACGGGGCAATAGATGGGATGAAATTGGAAAGGAAGGACAGGAGGCGATGTGATGGAAAGGGGAGGATCGGGAAGGTGGAGAGGAGGGAGAAAAGATCGGGAGGAGGATGGAAGTTGGCAAGAGGGAAGAAAGAGGGAAGAGGAAGATAGGGGGACTTGGCTGAGGATGGGATGGGGAGGAGATGGACGTGCAATGAGGATGGGAAAGAATGAAGATGGCGGGAAAGGGGAGATGGGAAGGGGAGGGGAGGGGAAAGAAGGGAAGGGAAGGGCAGGGGAAAGGGAGGAGGGGAAAGGGAGGAAGGGATGGGGAGGGAAAAGGAGGGAAGGGATGGGGAGAGGAAAGGAGGGAAGAGAAGGGGAGGGGAAAGTTAACGAGGGAAGGGAAGTGGAGGGGAAAGTAAACGAGGGAAGAAAAAGGGAGGGGAAAGTAAAGGAGGGGTGGAAAGGGGAGGGTAGCAGAGGAATGGTATTCTTTTGGGAGAATATGAGTAGGGATGGGAAGGTGAGTAAAAGGATGGGAAGGTAGATCACAGAAGAGAAGAGGCAAGTGAAGAAGGTTAAGGGTATGAATGTGCAGGTGAGGAAGATGAAGGAGGGAATGAGAAGCCCTGGAAAATGAGGAAAATCTGAAAGAAATGCTAGGTATAAGAGGGCAAGGGAAAGGATGGAGGGGTGATGTTACATAGGCTGATACTGGCTGAAGGATACATGGGAGCTATTACACAGTTCTGTTTGTAATATACAGTATCACGATTATACATTATGCATAATGGTCACAAGGTCTCTCACACACACACACACACACAGGTGGATGCCAATTACAAAACATCTGCAAACCACAATACATGTATTATTACAAAATGAATCAATTATTCTGCTGCACAAAAATGGCAATATGAAAAAACTCTTATTTACAATATTCCATACAAGATCCTTACTACATATGTTACGGTACTAACACCATGGGAATAAGGACAATTTCAAAATGGATGTTGCCATCACTGGAGCCAGGATCATTGCACAAGTACAGGAGTATGTGGCAAATCCTCTACTTGACGTGGCCAGAACCTCTGCCATTGGGATGAATATCCTATATATTCTACCAGCCATCTTGCAAATCCTTGTATTACAGATATGACCACTGCATTCGCCATTTCTTTAGAACTAACTTTCCATAAGCTGCATTATGCCCAAGTGAACCATTGGTTAACTTGAAAATCAGCTATTATAGCACACTGCAATATCTGCAATAGTGGGTTATCCTTGCCTTGCTTTGAGCTGCAACACCCTGTTCCCTGTGATGCTTATGATGTACTTTGACACATTTGAGGCTCATTTGGATAGACATAGTCTTGATTCTCAAAGATATAATGTTTCTTTCACTGCTGCCAAAATGTCTTTCCTTGGGTCTAGGGTGAATGCCAATACGGTCAATTTTTGCAAGCCACAGGGTAATGTACTTACCAGTTCTGTATCTCAATCACCTAACACCATGCAGACTGCCTACACATTTGCATGTTCATTTACACTCCATTTTCATTTACTCTTAACCATAAATGGAGCTATATTTCCTAAGGATTGTGCATTATGGAGGTGCCACACCATTAGTCCTGCCATTGGTAGCATATTTGTGCTGTGCAACCTTAACTTACAGTATCTGTCTTTGATCTACTGACTTCCAGTTTTTGCAGTAACACTTCAGTACAGCATAGCAATCCCAGCACCTTTTAATCTTGTGTTATGTTACTACATTATTATGCTATATAAGATAAGGCCTATGTCCAAGAAGAGATATGCTCCTCCAGAGACATACCCCAGGCAGATTTGCATTTCATTACCTTCCACAATTCAGTACCTAATCTCAAAACTGTACATTTAGTGGCTGTGAATAGTCAATCCATGCTATTTACAGCCCATCAGATATTGCTGCAAAAGTCCAGTACTGAACCACATTGCCATCTGGACAGAATACTAGTAAGTATGCAATTACAGATGTAGGCAGGCTGCTCCTGTGTTAGGCAAGTGGTTCAACACAGTAACCCCTCATTCTCCAAATCTAAGGGTTGCCTGGTCACATCCTATATGTTGTCATCAATCCATACCCTTTCATCAGTTATTGAAAAAGGAAAAGAAAAGAGTTTGAACTTGGCTGGCTCCCAAAGTCAAACTGACAGATCAAACCACCTGCCAAGTGATTACCTGTGGCTCCATACATGTGACAGCTGACCCTAATTTCCTGTCACATCTTTCTCACAGTCCCTGTTTATCTTGCTCATCCCGTGCTATCCACGTTCCACGAATTTAGTAATGCTCCTCCTCCTTTTCGCTGCTGTCATTTCGCAGGTAAATGACTGTCGCTTATGTCTGATCGGGGGGAGGGAACATTGTGCCACTTGGACAGTGCCAAACGTGTGATGAAAAATTATTTGTAGCACTGGCATCAGTAAGCCAAGTGTGCATTCTGTGATACAGAACCCTGACAGTATCACATGGACTTTAAGCTTATACTCTGGCAAGTGCAGCAGTCTCCAGGAATGTGGTGAATTCCTTGAAGATAAAGATTAAAAAACAACTGTGATGAAAACTTTAAATGCTCAGCTGGATGATAATGTGCCAAAGGATACACAGCTCACTGAATACAGGGCTCCCAAAACATAACCTAAGACTGACAAGATCATGACGGCTGATAATCCAACAGAATTTCATATCAACAAAGGACAGTTTCCTAATTTGGAAAAGCTTATGTTTCATCATGAAAGTTTCATGGAAAAGCCTCCTTTGCTTATACTCCACCAAGTTCTACATGGTGCTTAAGAATGGAGATTGCCAGCTGGGCTAAGTACTTAACCTCTTCATTCAGATGACGTATTTTTCGCTTATACTGCATCAAGCTAGTATCTGGTGAGTTTTTCAGCTGTTGTAGTGACGGGGATTAACTAAAGCTACCTTATATCTAGCCAGTTCTGTCTGAAAAGCCTCCCCTAAGCTGAAGTTATTTTGTATGGTGGCAAAAGTAATAAACTACAAATGACACACTCAAACTGGAAGGGTTAATATGGATAAGACTGAAGTCTTCTGGAAGTGGATCCCCTCATCCATCTACCTGACCCAAGATGAGAAGGCAGGCTGTGGTACAAGCAGAGGAAAAGATAAAAGATGGAGGGAGACACCTGAGACAATTAGCCATGGTGTTCATAATCTATAACTTATTCCTTAAGCTTGTGGTGGGTTATTCACCCTCTGTTCTGGGATATGAAGTTACTGGCTCATCTAAGTTATGGCTCATCTAAGTTATCATAGTTACCTACTATAGGTGTTAACCTAGGTCCTCATTTTACCAACAAACACACAAGAGGGTGGATAGATATTCACACTGAGGGGTTCCAGCTGCTCACCAAGCCTGGTACTATTAAACTGGCAGCTTCATAGCTAACAAGGCTAACCACTTGGTCATCTTGGCAGAAACAAAGCCTGCACTTGAAGAATATCTCTTCTTCGCAATGAATGCTACAAATGACGGCAGGTGCTGACAAATTTGTCAAGCTGGCAGCATTGATGAGGGTTTACATGGAGATGCTTAATGTGCACTGGAATAAACACAATACAGTACAGACTGGGCCACTGCTACAGCTGTGATATATTGATCCGATTTACTTTAGCACCAACAGCAGAATGTCCATTCACTCAATGTAGTACTATCTTTAGGTGACTCTGCACTGTCATGCCTAAAGGTTTCCTATATCATTGGAAACCATTTACAATACTGGGTAGTACCCATATAACCAAATAACAGGCTGATGTGGAGCCTACAATGGTGCCCCTGTCAACTGGATGGAGACACAAATATGATTTCCACCCAGGAACCAAACCTTCACACTCTTCTCTGTGGTTCACTGTGGCAAGGCACTGTCTGCCACAAAGAAACATCAGTTCACTGCACAGGATAGCCCTGCAAAGGTGACAGCTTGCCTGCAGTTGATGGGTCTGCTTGGCCTGACAGATCGAAGTTACTCTACTACTACTATATTGCTTTTAATGTTATTTTTAAGTTTTCTAACCCTTCAAAACTGTCCAGGCCATCCAATTTATCTTGCAGGCTGCCATCCTGCAGCAGAGCCAGTGTTCCCATCCCCAAACATGACACTGATGATCAATGTTAATGAGGCAGTAACAAGACAAGGATATTATCTCAAATCTCAAGGGGTTCTAATACCAGATAACTAAGTACATTATGGAAGAAATGGCTAGGACAACAGAAATGAAGGGCACAAAATGGGAGAAGTTGGGTGCTATGGGCAAAGACACGAAAACTACGGGAAAACAATTGTTCCGGAGATCATACCAGACTGCAAAATATCTTAGTCACTAAAAGCATGTGGCACAACAGCATCTGCATCCACCCAATTAGAAACAGTCCATCCTTCGCCACTCATCACCAACCCCACTCTCTATTTCCATTACACGTTATGACCTCTCAAAACTCCAACCCTGCATATACTAAATGATAATAAGCAAATCACATATATTAGTCCCACTATCACAACGATATTAAGTTACTCACCTAAACCACTACATACTTTAATATTGTAATTGCAAGCAATATGTAAGTTTTTTGTCCACACCACATATAGGCTATGAAGAAATATAAAATCTTCCTTAATCCTTCTCTTTTCACTCATCACATGCTTTTCCCAGATCCAAGAGTGTCATATCTTACAGTCTTTCATACACAATTTCACCACACTCTTATTGTAAAAGTAACATCTATGGGAAAAAAAATACGGGGCTAAAAAATATAAAATACCACAAATATGCTACAAACTATTAGGCCTATACACACTATCTAGAATACCCAGTACCATACTCTACCTCAAAGGCATTACAGCAAAACATTACAGTGCAAGTGTACATACAGTGCTCATATATATTATCAGTACAACTCATACTATAACACTACAATTAAAATGAGTGCTACGAACAGGAAAAATGATTTGATACCTGTTAAAGTAAGCGTGAACAACCAGCAAAGTTCAGCAGACTCAAAAGCCAAACTTATATACAAACAGCAACTCAGACAGACACTGTTGGCAGGAGCAGATGCTTACACAGACACTGCTGGTAGGAGCAAAGCAGTGGTTAATATGATATGATTAGAAACACAATACACAATGATGCAAAAGTATGTAACACATTCACATTTACCGTACTGCTGGTAAGTTACCTATGCTGCTTCAGTTTAAAATATCAGTTAGACATTATGTGGTAATATTATAACTAAAACACTGTACAGTATTGAAACAACAATTATACTGCACTATTGTTACCTTGAAATTCTGATAAAAAATGGATATTATAGACTCGTAATTTCATTTTTACTTTTACTACTGTCTTCAAACTAGCACTGTACTAGCTGCTGAGGGATTGAAAATGCTTTTTAATTACTCCATTTATTGACAAAATTGCTGCTTTCATTATTTATATACTAAGTAAATTACTATACAAGATGAACCAAATACCAGCACAGACTATCTTACTTTTAACTCCCCTAATCTGAGGAGTCTACCTTCATCCATCCATCATCCAATCCTACATTGCCCCATGAGGTGCGTACGAACCTGGAGCTAGGCAAGTTGGTCCTGACATTTAAGATGAGAGTGACCAGCCTCACTCATCCCTGAGTGGCATTATGTAAGCAATAAACCTCAACCATCCCTTGGACATAAACCTTCACTGACTCAATCCTATTGGAGCACCATAATTACCCACTAAACCACCAGGTGCCAAAATTTGGTTATATAGTTACCACCCAGTGTAGTAAATGGCTTCCTGGTTTACAGGAAACAATCTGGCTTGTCACTCAGTGTAGTCACCCACAGCCAGAAGGAAGTGAAAAAAACAACGGAAAGAAAGAAGAGGGAGTATAAAGTCACTCGTAGGAAGAAGGACGAGGAAAGAATGAAGGAAAGAAAGACAGAAGAGGATGGAAGGAAAGAAGGATGGAGGAGAGGAAAGGGCAGACACCTGAGAGCAGCACTACATTGAGTGGAGAAAAAAAAAAAAAAAAAAACTTACAATGCTAGACTCTCCACCAAAGTCTCTTCTGGTGTACAAGTAAAGCTTAAGTTATTTCTTCTGGTATCACAGTCCACAAGATTAGCTACCATCTTCATGAAGGGGCTTGAGGTACTTTGCCTGGATCCAAACCCTGTACATTTTAAGGAGCTTTCCTCTGTTGACTTGTAGACGACGATCTACTAGGTTTTGTTCCTCTACCAGTCCAGCATTTGTCATCAGCTTCTGAACTTCCTCTGAGGGCAAAATGATATACTGTACATACTGACAGAACCTGGTAAAATTTTCTTTTATTGCCTAAAATGGACAGCAATTCATGTATGAGTAAAATCCACTTTCATGGATTTAAAAATTATGGGGGAAAAAGGACCACAGTTGCCAAAGATGTAATCAGTAGCCATATCCTAACTGTTAAGAGAAATCATATCTCAAGGTACGGTACCATACAAATTTCGAGCTGCTATACAGTACAGTTTCTGTTCTAATAATGTCCATTATAGTAAACCCATATTTGACTTTACAATTACTGTACTTTAAAACAAATAATCCCTTGTAGCAAACTTTCACTTACAGAATTAAAAGTATTAATGCAGTGAACTCTCAATATTCACACCAGCAAAAACAAAATCTGAGTTTGCCATATTCACAGCAACATCAGAGATTTCTGTCTCACACCAGATGTGGATGGACTTCAATGCATTTGCTGAAAACACTACAGATAATAATGGATAGACACAAATATTATGTGCTCTGCAAACCCAAGTGTTAGCGAGATAAGAGCTTCAGCTCTTTCCTGTTTTCCCTCAAAAAATTTTTCCTTTCCTTCCGTTCCAACTTATATTCATGAAGCTAATAAAGTGCCATTTTATTCATCATCATCATTATTCCAACCTTCTTTCCCACCCTTGGGAAGGGTGAGCAGTAGCAATGTCCAGACAGCCAAAGTTTGCCCAATTCAATGGGCCACATTTCCATTCACTCATCATTCAAGCCCTCGAAATCCTGGCTCCATCAGACATGCCGCAAAAATTTCCCCACATTCTGTAACTTTCTCAGAACATACCTCTCGTGAAGAAGTAGCAGCGGGTACCATCACCACGAGCATAAAAGTTTTCACCCAAACATCTGCCCTTTTTGAACCGAAGCTGGGCAAGGTCATAGCGCCCATAGTCACGGAACAGTATCCGACCTCCTGGACGAAGGTATTCAGTCATCTTGTTCACTGCATCCTGAACTCTGAAAATGGAAATATTGCACTGTATAAAAATAAAAATGTGATTCATATTTTTGTTCCACATCCTTGTGGCAAATATTACCATCACACCCAATCAGATGCTGTACTGTACTGTACTAAGATCTGGTCATTATGAGACAGACACAATTGTGCAACTGCTTCTTGAGAATTCTAGCAACTTTCCACC
Organism: Coenobita brevimanus; assembly: GCF_032717465.1. Taxonomy (NCBI): domain Eukaryota; kingdom Metazoa; phylum Arthropoda; class Malacostraca; order Decapoda; family Coenobitidae; genus Coenobita; species Coenobita brevimanus. The sequence goes on along the minus strand of NC_136959.1, from coordinate 59,375,861 downwards.
ACTCTTCTAGAATATACGAATCTAAGATATCTAAACCATATGAGAAAGGTAATACAAAAACTGCACACTTTACAGTACAATTCCTACCTCACATTAAACCAAAATTTAAAAGCTCTAATTACAGGAGATTGTCCAAGCTGTTCATCTGTATGTGGGAAGAATAAATAAAAAATGTCATTGTAATGAAGGAGCATGGAAAAAAATTACAATGATGCATACTTATCTGGGTGGAGAGCAGATAATACAAATATGCACACAATGACATCAAGGCTGGATTTTGGGAATGGCGCCCCCCAATCTTCACTGGTTATGTCACAGACAAAAGCAAAACATCTGAAAGTGGAAATAACTGTAAAAAACAAAATTGTAAGCATTTACTGAATTCACAAAAGTATAGTTATTAGGCAACCACATTACACATGATTCCCACAATTAAATAGGCTAGAATTCAAAACTCCCAGACTCCAGGTTCCACCTCTCAAGCCTAACCATCTCAGGGCTCTTGTTTGGCGAGCCACAGCTCGCAAATGTGGGTATTTTTTCCCTTCGGCGAACAAATTTTACATGGAAGTTGCCTTTTGGTGAGGAGAAAATACATCCACTTCAAAACCCAGTAAACTACAAAATAAGTAAATCTCACTTAAATGAACAAAAAAAAACATGCTGTGATCGATAATTTTTTCCTTGTCGCCATTGTGAATGCTTAAAACCTCATTATATGATTCTAATCATCACAATGTGTAAATAAATATATTTATTGCTCGTAAAACATTTTGGCTCGTAGTCAGTTTGGCTACTAAAAATTTATTTGGCTCATAAATCTGAAACCTTAGGTGCCAAATGACTCGCAACCATCAGCAATTAGCAAGAGCCCTGCTCTCTCTCTCTCTCTCTCTCTTTTTTTTTTTTTTTTTTTTTTTTAATGCGAGGAAGAAGGAACCAAAGGCCATGAGCCCACAGTAACAATTCCCTCCAAGAGAAAAACAAAATACAATAGAGAGCCAAATTCAAGATCCGATCATTTTGAGATGCCTGGACACACTGCGTTTGAAAGACTGGAGATCATAGGCAGCAGGAAATACAGACAGAGGGAGACAGTTCCAGAGATGACCTGTTGCATAAATGAAAGACTGGGAGTAACGGTTAACTCTTGCATTAGAGAGCTGGACAGAAAAGGGATGAGAGTTTGCTGCATATTTAGGGGTTATTTTTTTTATATGTACTGTACTTTCTTTCCTTCATTCTTTCCCCTTCTTTCTGTCTATGGGTGACTCTACACAGAGAGATATGCCAAATGGTTTCCTGTACACCAGGAAACCATTTACTATGCTTGGTGGTAACCATATAACCAAATTATGGCGCCTGGTGATTTAGTGGGAAATTAAGGCACTCCCATTGGATTGAGCTGGTGCAGACTTATATCCAAGGGGTGGTTGGGGTTTACTGCTCACGTAATGCCACACAGTGATGAGTGAGGCTGGTCACTCTTCTTCAATGTCAGGACCAACTTGCCTAGCCCCAGGTTCCTACGCACCTCATGAGGCAACACTGGTTTAGAATCCACTGACTGTACAGTTTAAAAAAGAGGTGCCTAACCTTTCTCAAGTGCTTCCCAGTACAGTACATACCTGGTAATTAATTCAATCACTTTGACCTCCCCCAACAAGTTCCTAACCTAATCAACTTCCACACTTTCCTGAAGCAATCGTTTATAATATCCATCCACTTTCTATTTGGCCGATCATGAATCTCCCCACCTTCAAACTCATATTGTACAGCCTACCCTTTTCACCACCCATATTCTCCATATGACCAACTTTCATGAATCACATTACAGTACCAGGTATTTCTTATCTGACCCACTTTACAAACACCACTAAAAACTCTCAACAGTCCCATTTCTACTGCTTTTCGTTTCGTTTCGTTTCGTTTTTAAAGGCTCCAACATGCTTGCATGTGTCGGCCTTGGTCACCTAATGGCGGCTCTCCACGCTGCACGATCCATTGCAGCCTCCCTGTTCAGTCCCTTAACCCTAAGGTCACACTTAATGACCTCGTCCCATGTCTTTCTCGGTCTACCCCTCACAACCCCACCCCCAATATTAACACTTCTCACCTTCCTCACCCAATTATCATCCCCCATCCTCTCCACATGTCCAAACCACCTCAATCTACCTCTCCTCATCACAACACCAATACCCTCCAGTCCCATCCTACCTCTCAACTCTTCCATTGTAAACCCAGCCCCTCCAGGCCTTGGACGCTGGGACGCACTGCACATCCACCTAATCATTGTCATTTCTGTACGTCTGAGCCGGCGAATGTCTTCCTCCTTCACTGCCCAGGTCTCACTGCCATACAGCATTACACTCCTAACACATGCTGCATACAAAGACCCCTTAGCACGTAGGGAGAGCCCTCTCAATGTCAGGAGAGGCAAGAGCTCCCTGAACTTCTTCCAACCACTTCTCACCCTAGCCACAGAGCTAGCTCCAGCCCCACCTCCAGCACACAACATGTCTCCCAAATAACAAAACTCTTCCACACACTCAAGAGATTCACCAGCAAGTTCAATCCTTTCACGTCTGACGATCTCCACCTGCTCACCCCGGCACGCCGTACACATAAAATCAGCATTATCTCGCAGTCTACCTCTGATACCACTACATCTCTTATGCACCCATTTATCACACACACTGCACAAGATGGAATTACTTCCCACGCCCTTGTGGCAAACTGCACATGGCCACTCTCCCTCGTCTTTGACAGTACCGCCACCAACCCTAGATATCATCACTTTTGTTTTATCTGCATTTACCCTTAAACCCTTTTGCCCCATACCATCTCTCCACTTCCTAAACCTTTCCTCCGCCTCCCTTTCATTTTCTGCAATCAACACCAAATCATCAGCATACAACAACTCCCCCGGAGTCCGTTTCTAAAGTCACGTGAAAGGGCTTCAAGTACCATGATAAACAACATGGGACTCAAGACTGACCCCTGATGCACACCAACATTCACGGAAAACTCATCACTCAAATCTCCATTCACTCTCACCTGGGTGTGAGCACCCACATACATGGCCATAACCACCCTAACCAGCCACTCCTCCAAGCCAAGCTTTCTCATTGCCCACTTCACCACCTCTCTAGGGACTCTGTCAAAGGCCATTTCCAAATCAACAAAAACAAAATAAAGATCCCTTCTCCTACCAATATATTTTTCCTGAAGCTGTCGAACAATGAATATGGCATCAGTGGTCCCCCTACCTGGCATAAACCCAAACTGCATCTCATCAATATTCACTCTTTCTCTAATCATACCTTCTAAAACTCTCTCCATTACCTTCATTATCTGATCTAAAAGCTTTATACCTCTATAATTTCCTCTTTCCAGGGCATCACCCTTCCCTTTATACACATTTACAATTACACTCTTCAGCCAATCATCTGGGACAACACACTCATAAATAATCCTGTTTATCAGGTCAGTGACTAAACTCACCCCTACATCTCCTGAGGCCTTCAACATTTCGGCAGTCAACCCAGACACACCTGCTGCCTTCCCCACCCTCATCTTGCCTATTGCCTCGCTCACAGTAGCAGTATCAATCAAAGGCCAAGGGCCAGACACTGGATCTGCTGGCTCCAAACCTTCCCTGTCCCAGTCAAACTCCTCATTCAACAACCGGTTATGATGCTCTCTCCATGCATCTTTAATATCCTCACTGTTCACCACTACCCTTCCTTCATCATTCTTCACACACTGCTCACCTATGATATCCCGATTATCCCTCTTCACCTGACCTGCCACCCTAAATATATTTTTCCTTTCCCCATGATTTAGGTTATCAAGTAATTGTCTCTGTGACTCAGACTTTGCCCTGTATACCTCTCTCCTAGCCCTACGCTTGGCAGCCAAATATTCCTCTTTGCTACCACCCTTCTTCCATTCCCGGAAAAGCCTTCTTTTCTCCTTAATTGCAGCTTCTACACCCTCATCCCACCACCAAGTTACTTTATGTCTTGGTGGTCCTCTTGTCCAGCCGCATGTTACATCAGTAACTCTCAAGAAATTGTTCTTGAGGGCTCTGTACTGTTCATTAACGCCTCTGTCTACAGCTCCCTGTTCAGCCACCACTCTCCTCAACTCGCAATAGAAGGCATCCCTTACTACTTGGTTTTTCAGCTTCCATATTTTCCTCCTAGGTACATAAGTCCTCTTTTTCATCACTTGTTCTTTAAGCACCATATCACAAATCAATAGTTTGTGCTGCTGCACACACTCCTCACTTCCTATAACTTTAACATCCCTCACTAACCTCCGATCGGCCCTCCTAACCAGAAAATAATCTATCTGACTGCTATTTCCCCCAGACTCATACGTAATTAACCTACTGTCTCTTTTCCTAAAATATGTGTTGCACACAATCATGTCCGTTGCCTCCCCAAACTCGAGTATCCTTTCCCCTTCTGCATTCCTTAGACCATATGCACATCCCCCATGCACTCCTTCATAACCTTGTGCTGCTTCACCTACATGACCATTTAAGTCCCCTCCCAAAATCACTATCTCATCATCCCGCATACCACTCACTACACGTATTAAATCATCCCAAAATCTATCTTTCTCTGATTCATCCAATCCTGAATTTTCATTCTCATATTCTAGAGGTCTCATACCCATACACTGATTCTGGCTGCAAAACACTCTGCAATTCTTGTGCAACCTCAGAATCATGTCTTAAAAACTTTCACTCTTTGACATTTCTCCATCACCTGCCACAGTTAACTCCTTGCCCTCTAAAGGTCTCCTAGTGGTGAGTGAAACTGTAAAGCATTGTCACATATCTCTGTAATCATTTGTTGTGCATGTAAATAAAATCAAATTGCAGTAATTCAACTGCCTGCTATACATCACATCTGAAAAAACAACTGAAACTATGGAAATATAGCTCACCTGTTCTCATTATAATCCGGAGATGCTTTCACCAGACTAACAGCTGCCTTTGAAAAGTCACAACAGTATACAAACAGTCCTTCATCATTGTTGACACTCAATATTGGGAAAACAGTATTGCCAACACCACATCCCACTTCTAAGACACGAAATGTTGAACTCTCTCCAGGGTAAGATTCACGTGGTCTTGTACTTGTCCTCTGAGGGTTATCTTTTGTTTCTTGCATGTCATTTACTCCTTCTTCTAAATGCTGAAATGCTCTACTTATTCGTAAAGCCTGCAATTCACTAACATTTTCATTAATGGACAACATTTCTGTTTCTATACCACTAGTTCTTTGTTCTTTAGTTTCAGATTCTTCACCACTCTGGTCAAGCTGTGCATCTCCAGGGTTCTGCTTCAAAGGAAAGGTGTGAGCCAAGTGTGGGGCCAGCTCAGGAAATTCTGTGAACAGCCAGTTTCTGTCCTTAAAAAACCTGCAAGAAAAATGGTACGTTTTAACAATTCTTTATCATGGGTCATATAATTAGAGTTAACCTGATATTAGCTAAAGAAAACTACCTGTTGTCAATACATAACTGAAAAACATAGAACAACATGAAAAATAAACAAATGCTACATAATCTGCATGAAACAGACACCAAATAAACAAGGAGTAAAAAAAAAAAAAAAAATGAATACACAAGAGATATATATAGACAGTGGTGTAATGAGACCACTGGATAAACAAACTCTAGATATTGTAACCAAATACAGCATAAATATTGTAGCTTTCCCAGATAATCAGTTCAGTAACAGCACTACCGTAGCCCTTAAAAACTTTTAATCTTCTTAACGTGTATGGATTTTCTGTGGTGAAATCAATGAATTAGCCAAAATAAAACAGCTACCATACCAAAATTTTACAGAAACTTTAAAATGCAACACAGACAAATAGTTTATTTTTTCTTTTTTTTTTACCCATGGAATATTTAAGATCTCTCTTTGCCTTAAAAAAGTGACTGGAAAAAAGAATAAAATAATGTCTAAGTGTTAATACTGTAGTCAAAACTAATTTAACAGCTACATCTTTGTGAGAAAGTACAACCTCCCAAATCCAAAAAACTGACTTCCAAATGCTTTCACTTTCCAAAAATTTTCATACAACATGGAGGTGTTTCATCTGCTTTCACATAATCAACGCATATTCGAACAAACAGTTTATTTTTAGAACCCTTTAATGACAGATGATATTACAAGGTACTTCAATGTATTTACTGTTCATGGTACAGGAGGCTGTTTTTTTCTAAACGATTTTACAAAGTTTTCATTATTATCCTAATTTTCAAAATATTTTAATTTCATTAAAGCATTTGGATCCAACAATTACAGATTTGGGAATCTGTACAGCAATAAACAATACCTGTTTTGATGAACACCATAAAAGTTTTCCCACTGGCTGGCTGCTTCTTCTTCAAGTGTGTCTATCTCCTTTGCTGTCAGTATTATCTGCGAGTTTGCACGCACTTTTGCTTCAGCTGCTGCCTCCTGGCTCTCATCCCAAACCACATTATCCCTAAAATATGGAACCTATGATAAGAAGAGAAAAAAACAATGCCAAAGTGCAAAGGTTACTTCTATTTTGAGATCAAGGTACTGTACCAGTACTGCATAACTATGTTTCCATGAGACAGTGCAATACTAAAATGAACATATATATGAAAACCGTTTTGCACCCACTGATGGCAACAACAACGATACTTGGTGCCATGTAACTCCAGCACCACCAATAGCAAGCAAGTAGCTTGGGGTGAGCGATTTTAATGGCTGTAGGCTTTAACTGTCGTCAACCCTTATATACATCCTTGGGCTATATCTACATTCATATATGGTATAATCATAGTACTGTACTGTATTAGAAATTATACTATAGAAAGCATTAGAATTCCCTGAAGAGAAAATGCTTCATGATCAGAAGCAGCATGTTTGCCTATAAGTTAATCTTAGAAAAATGAAAATAAAATCCACTACAGTACAGGCAAATTATTTAGATAGTTTTGGTAAAGAGTCACTATCACATACAGTTTACTCACTGAGATCTAGAATGTCTTTTTCATTTTACTCAAGCCATCCCCTGAAATTTTACTGAGCTTAGTTAAGATATGCTTCCTGGGCTGGAGGGGTCAGAGTTATCCTTAATTACCTCCTACAGACACGTAGTGCCCCTCCCTGTAAAACAATTAACTCTAAGCCCTTGGCCACCCCGTTTGGGATACATGGTGTCTGGCAATGAATGAATGAATGAACCTCCTACAGTACGTAATGACATTCTAATGTTGAATAAGACTGTCTGGTGGCAGTAGCAGTAAACTAAAATGGGCATCATCCAGTATCAAGCAGCTGAACAAAAATCTCAAAGCCAGATAAACTTAGAAAAATAATTAACACAACAGTGTAGCTAAATTATAAATTATACAGAGAGTTTGTTCCCATGATCTTACCAATTATTATGCATATAAACCATCTTCCAATCTTTCAGTTCCCTACCCCCTCCCTGAGGACGTTTTCGATACTTGGTTTCATCAATGAACCCACGAGTCCAGGGTACTGATGTACAATAACACACATGCAACAACCTCTTCGAGAAAGTACTGATGTGGTGAATCTCTGCAAGAAGTACAGTATGTCACCTATGGCAAAGGATATAAAAGTATGGTACAACTTTTCTAATCCAAACATCCAATTTCAAACAAATTCTATCTTTCCATTTTTTATACAAGAGGCAGGCGATGATATTATATGTCCTGACATACGCAAAGCACATTAGAAGGCAAAATTTGTGGGACAAATATAGCAACAGATGATACAGTATAATACTAATATGCTGTATACAGTTCAAGGTACTTCATCACATTTAATGTACATGGTACCGTACTGTAGGCTATTTTTTTACACGATTCTCTCATACATAATTATCATATTCTGCCTTTCAAAATACTGTACAGTACTGTATTCCATTCCCGAGTCTTTGAACCCAAGCATTTTAGACTTGAGAGTTTGCACTGTGCAGACAAGCTTCTCAACAAAATATCCTAATAAAAATAAATATGTACTCATACATAAGCTTTTGCAAAACCATAAGTACCGGTATCAGAACAATATGCATTATAATCTTCAGAGAATCCATCTCTGGCTGTATTATAAATTATATATACTTCAGTTGCTCTGTTTATAAAACATTACTAAATAAGAAAGCTTAAGCCAAGATGGATGCATGAAGAAATTCTACTTTAATGAAAAAATCAATTAGCTACTTTTCTCATGTTTTAAATGACAAAACAGAAATAATATAGCCTTGATAAGCTGGCATTCAGCAAGTACTGTATCTACTTTAGATGTGCTGGCATGGATATGTGCACAGACTATATAAGATACTGTACTGTGCAATTGGGAATACTCATCTATGAAACAACTGCTGAGTCACATCACCTACCATGTCTGTCACTTACTACGAATCAATATATAAATACAGTAAATCCTTACTTGAAGTGTCTTTGTGTCACTCTGTCAACACTAGTAATCTGTATACTGTGCATGTATGGGCCAATGGTATAATTTCTTATTACAAGGCAAATTTGCAATTTTGACCAGAGATCAATTTCAGCATTTTTTCTTTCTTTCTCTGCAAACATTTTGTCACGTGATTTGTTGAATTTCATATGCACTTCCACTGCATTTTTTTTTTCTTTTTTTAAGATATGACCCATCACCTATGAACATTAGCAATTCTTAATGAGAATTGATGACAAACTACTGTACCAATCATGCTAAACCTAACCTAACTGAAGCTAACCAACCTAACACTTATTTCAGGGCTGGGAGGGATGAGAGACAGTGGCAACCTCTGCTAGACTGAAATAAAGCTGATCAGCAATGGGAGTACCATAATACATCTTGCAATTACTATACCACAGCTTCAGATATAATAAAAGCTATTATAGTTGATGTGGTCTGAACTGCAACAACAACAACTATGGTTGGAGGCAACCAAGGTAAATGCATCTTGATAAGTTTGAAAGATCAGAGCCCCACATACTCCAACTCTACAAAGTTTTACCATATTGCCACAAAGACATTATACCAAAAAAATTAAAAAACATTAACTCAATATAAAAAAATTCCTCCCTTACAGTAAAGCTAAAACTTAGTTTCAAGAAACTAAAATAGCAAACGGTAAATTACTGGCATCATCACGTTAAAACTAGAAAGGGTGAAAAACTTTTGACATGAGCAGACACTAAGCTTATCTGCAACCATTGGCAAAAATTCACTGAGACTGCTGGCACATCAGTTTAACCTACATGTTTTTTTTTTTTTTCCTCCATTATATAAGAGGTGGGTTCATATAACCAAATGCAATTTGAAAAACTCAAAGCAAGCACCTAATGTTCAGATCATTTGCTGACCAGTTAAATTATTAACTACCAAGGTATAGCTTTAGAAGTAACCAACGTTACCGATTTTCATTATATTACGTCCCTGAACTATTCTAACCAAGACTTTCCTTTTAAGGCTAGTTTGAGTTGGGGGAGCTAATTTTGTAGGGGTCGTCATATAGTGGCTTAGGTTAGGCTATCTCTCAGTAGCGGATGAATGTCGCGCCATATTGGCTGGTGCAGGAATGTGCACTAGGTCTGTCAGGCCCTAGGTTAGGTTAGGTTAGTTTGGGTTAGTGCAGAATAGTGTGTTTTCAATTAATTTTGATCTTGATTTGGGGGGATAAACCCACTTTTGGAAATCTTACTCAAAATTAAAAAAGGGGGATTTTCCCCCCAAAATGAAAGTCAAAACTAATTAAAACATGGGTATAACTTTAGAAGTAACCAACGTTACCAATTTTCATTATATTACGTCCCTGAACTATTCTAACTAAGACTTACCCTTTACGCCTAGTTTCAGTTGGGGGAGCAAATTTTGTAGGGATAGTCATATAGTGACTTAGGTTAGGCTGTCGCTCAGTAACGGATGAATGTTGCGCCATATTGGCTGGTGCAGGCGTGTGCATTTGGTCTATGTCAGGCTCTAGATCAGGCCTAGGTTAGGTTAGGTTAGGTTAGTTTGGGTTAGTTTAATGCAAAATAGCGTATTTTTAATTAATCTTGATCTTGATTTTGGGGGATAAACCCACTTTTGGAAATCTTACTCAAAATTCCAAAAGGGGGATTTTCCCCCAAAAATGAGGGTCAAAACTAATTAAAGCACAGTATTTTGCATTGGAAACCATAAAAAAAATAATAAAAGAAAACGTTGGTTACTTCTAAAAATTTACCAAAACATGGTATTTTGCATTGGAAACCATAAAAATAATAATAAAAGAAAACGTTGGTTACTTCTAAAAATTTACCAACTACCAATACAACTTACCACGCATTGTGTTCAAATACATTCTTTTGATCTTTTAGAAATCTTGTTCCAAACTGAGGCCTCCTATGCCCAGGACACTCCACAGGTTTTTCTTCACTCATCTGTCACACTCCACACACAATAAATGTCAGCATCCAGCACACTCCGTCACCAGCCTACCATCAACCTGCCCTTCTTCTTCTTCTTCTTTATGAGGTTGTCTTGCTCCCAGGTACATCCTTAGAAGCAGGACAAACTCTTTATCTTTTTTTCTTTTCTTTACCATCGTGTCTTCATAGTTCTTGTATACTTGCTCAACTTTCATCAACTTTCACTGACAATCTTACTTTCCCAAACCCTTGCCTTCCAGTCTTTTAAATCCAAAGTGTTCAGACAATTTTTTTTTTTTTTTTTTTTTTTTTTTCACCTTAAGAACTGCCAAGTTTTCTTGACACTTGGCCTAGAGTTTCCTGTTCAGCATGAAAAAGAATAGTGATTGGGCCAGTCACTTTCATATATACCTTATTATCATCTGCAACAATGTTTATTTTAACAACTTCCACTTGATTCCTTTATTTATTTCTTTATGAAGTACAGAATGTGACCATCACACAATTCTGTGAATAAATCGCCTGCCCTTCTAATCTTACTAATTCCTATTACATCTCAATTCAGTTCTTGTAGTGTTTCAAGATGCTCTGTCAAGTGTGCCTCAATAACACGGGTAACGTGTTAACCTTTTCTTACAATTCAGCATGGAAGACAAGAGAGATGGCAATTTTTGGCTGAGTTAGAGTAAAACAAACATAGTTTCCTAACTGTGAAATTCTCTTCTAATGAATACAGTACTTTATTTACCTTATTTGTCCTTGTCTTCTGCAGCTCTTCTCTCACTTCAAGCCACCTAAGTTCCTCAATACCATCTGCGGTACTGTTGCTGCTTGTCTGTTCCTTCTAGTTCCCAGACATTGTGTTTCCAAGATACAAGGTGTACGAGCACCTTGTTTATCTCATCGCGGAGCTGCCTCTAAATGCTATTGCTCCACAGCTCCATTTTGATTTGTAGTTCATGCTAATTCATTCACAGATCATGGAATAACCCTAACTCCACTTCAAATGCCACTCATTTTATGAAACTGTGTCTATACTCCTCTTCTGATTTGTGTGAAATAACTTCTTGTTCCTGCTGGTGAGTGAAAGGACAGTGGTTTTTGCACTGGATGAGTTCTCTGGCAGCTTGGATTTTATCAGTATCTGAATATTGAAATAAAAGAAATGAAAATATTAATACAACACATGAATATGAAATTTATTACAGTATATCGACTTACACATCAGCATATAATGGTAACAGTAACATCCAGTCCTACATTACTTCAAATAAGATGCTGGGGTCTGAGACTAGGCTATCACAGACAGAAACATATTACGGACAGTGACTGGACAAGTCCTTGAAGGGATTCGACCCTGTATATGGACATCAGCTTATATGGTGCCTTAGTCTTCAACCTGTAGACCACCAGGCATCTCAAATTATATCACATATTCAAATACCAAGATCCAGTCATGAAAGAACTAAGAGAATGCCACAATATGGGAAAGCCAGAATAAAGGTGTGCTACTACCAATATATATTATTACACTATGTGATATGCAAAGATACAGTTCAGTATTCAGATACTGTTTATTAATGTTAGCCTGAAAAATGCTGGCAAACATTTACCAAAATAGGCATGTGTGGTTATGCTTTTCACTTTAACAGAATGTTCAAGAGTTTATACAAAAGCTTCAACAGCAGAGAATTACGAAAAACTAAGCTATTTTATATCAAGGCAACTATACTTTGTCACCATCTCCAACTACTTCACACTGTTCTACTTTTATAATGTTCCTCTATTATGGTCATTATATTACTGCATTTCATTGATTTACTTGCAGACTTAAGGTGCATTTCTATGCTCTAAATCACTGTACTGGTACGGAATGTAAAGTACAATCAGGTCGAAACATCCAGCTGACTGAATGATAAATATGCATGTGTATACTGAAAATACTGATAATAAGGCTACTTTGGTTTTTGCATCTCAGTAAAACATTGTTTCTCATCAATGACACATTCAAAAAGCAATATATAATCTAGATTACACACCATCACACACTCGATGCACTTCTCATCAATTTCTGGAAGCACTCTCTGCTCCCTATTTTTTTTCTCCACCCAACACGTCATTCCCCAAACATATACAAACACACAAATACCCACCACAGTCACCACAAACCTTCGGGTATGTATCACCCTTCGTGAACCTGAAGCAGATATTCATCCTGTATATGTTACCCTACTTACAAAGACACAAGTGCACCTAGCTGCACTACAATGTGGCCGCCGCCTTTCCTTGCTTCAAATAAACACAAATACGACTCATTAAGTGTCCACTATGACTTCAATGTAAGGCATCTCCTTACACCACAACACACTTACTTACCAGTGCACCTCACTTTCGCAAAACAGACAATCCATTAACATTACATCAACAAAAGGTCTCTGGGAGTGCCTAGCTAAAGTGGCTAGATTCCTGCAGTCCACCAGCTTTACATCTGGATGACTGTAGATCCACAACAACTCTATGCTCTCTGAGTCACTCTGTTCTCGCTCCATGCTCACATACTAGGTCTGTTGACTGTGTTTTTATTTCATTCATTCATGTGTTGGGATGCTCGCAAGTGAATAATTTTTTGATCACTTCATGAGTAATTTGCCAAAGAATGCTAAGCCAATATGTTAAACTATGTTGATGGTGGAAATTTTTTTACTGCTGTGATTATCAAAATCAATAAGGCAATAAAACATGAACGGTGAGCCCTGACTGTCTTTTCATTCACCCAAGTTAATGCACTACATGAAATGCTTTATCAAACAACTACAGTACTATGATTTGCCATCCATCCATCCATCATCCAATCCTACATTGCCCCATGAAGAGCACAGGAGCCCGGGGCTAAGCAAGTTGGTCCTGACATTTAAGATGAGAGTGACCAGCCTCACTCATCCCTGATTGGCATTACATGGGCTTTAAATAAACCCCAACCACCCCTCGCATGTAAACCTTCACCGTCTCAATCCGACTGGAGCACCATAATTACCCATTAAACCACCAAGCACCAAAATTTGGTTTTGTGGTTACCAACCAGCATAGTTAATGGTTTCCTGGTGTACAGGAAACCATTTGTCTTGTCACTCAGTGTAGTCACCCACAGGCAGAACAAAGAGGAAAGAATGAAGGAAAGAAAGACACAGGAGGTAGTGTAAAGTCACGTGTAGGCAGAAGGACAAGGAAAGAATGAAGGAAAGATACATAGAAAAGGATGGAATGAAAGAAGGATAAAGGATAGTAAAGGGCACACACCTGAGAGCAGCACTGCATCAAGTGAGTGGATGGTGAGTATCCCCACCTACCACATCTATAATTTGCTTTTGTGTGTGTGTGTGTGTGTGTGTGTGTGTGTGTGTGTGTGTGTGTGTGTGTGTGTGTGTGATTTTTAATAGTTTTTTATCAAATCCACAAATTATGCATAGGTACTTCATTACCTCCCTCAATCCAATGACGTATTTTTCATTTATTTCTTGCTATACCTAGACGGTTTTATTCAGTTTTCGACAGACATTCCGAACTGAAGAGGTTCGATATTGCCTTCATGCATCCTTTTGTTAAATAAAGACCTTTCCAAAGCTAAATATAATTCTCTGGAGACAACAAGAATAAATCAATAAAATACATTACTGACCTGGAAAGGTTAAGATGAAGAATGTACACTACAATAAGAGTATATCACAGCTATGAGGGTTTACTGAACTTGATACCTGATTTGAAAAACAACATTCCTTCATAAAACCAACAAAAAAAATCTTGGACTGAATATTTCTACCTACACAATTCCCTCATCAGGTGAAGACTGCCACTGCGATATCCAGTTCCAAAGTGATTCCTGGAAAGAAAATAATAAAAACAATGGAAATATCACCACTGTCATCATCATAATTCAAATTCTCACTACAGTAGTTAATATGATAGAGGTGGTTAAATCCAGACTAAGACTGAAAAAGCACAGAAATAGGAGATTAATCAATTGTAAGTCCTGTGAAATGGACCATATATCATTTATTCACCAGTCAAGCTTTCAAAATTATGGCTTCACCTCACACAAACTCATATTTTCAATGCGATTCTCAAAGACCTGTGGAACAGCCATTCCACTGACTAATCGGGTTAAAACTCTAGACATACCCCACCCACCTAATTCTACACCTTGTCATATTTTTTTGCTTCTTCAGTTTCCTTATTTGTCTCCCACTATTCATTTACCATAATTAGTCTGTTCTTCCTAATATGCTATGCCTCCTCCAACTTCCAAATTCTCTCACATTATTTTATTTATCATTACCCTCTTTGTATCTATCCTCTTGATAATGACCATACCATCTAAGCAAACTTATCATCATCATCATCATCATCATCATCATCATCATGTAAATCTAATTACCTATACAACTGTAAAAGTACTTTAAGGGCATACAGGAGATTAATATAGTTATTTTTGACAACCATATACAGTATGTGAATACTATGTGTACTGGGCATTCATTTACAATGGAAGGTTACTGTTATGAAAAAGCTAAATAATCCATGCTGGCAAAGCAGTATACTGTACTGTATACTTAAAAATGAAACACTCACCAATGGTTAATATTATGGAAGAGCTTGTACAATTTAAGCCTGTTGTTAAAGCCTTGTGCCTTGGGTATGATGCTGTGATATTCATCCCAGAACCTTCGGCTAAACCCACCAAACATTGCAGCAATGGAGAGATCAAATTCATGGTGCCCATAACATGAAGCAGGATCAAACACAACTGAAAATTAAACAGACTACAGATTTCCATGGCAAACATTACAACTCAAATGGGAGTTTTTGAAACTGAACTGAGATAAGTACCGGTACCATTACTGAGATTAAATCTACTGCATTTTACAAGTAAACACTTAGTTCAACTGATATATGTACAGCATTATACACTCAATTCTTATATGATGCTGGCGAACAGGAATATACCATGCACTGGTTGAATCTATATTAGACAAACCAACTTTCACCAGACCTTTCCAGACCTTGACACTTACTGTCTGATGGTTGTCACCACATGTTACCATTGATTCACTTCAAATAACTCTGTTTTTTTCCTTTAGAAGTTGCTTAGTACCAACCAACAATGGTTTCTCCAACCACAGGGTTTTTCCCGTAGGTGGAGAAGGATTACTGTAATGATACGGCTATGGCTGAGTTTGTCTGGTTGAAAGGCATCTTACTGTATCTTATAATGTTATGTCCACATAAATCCATTCTGTCTGAGATATCTTTTCATTACATTCTTGCCATCTCTTAATTATTTTATTCATCTCTGGATAGGCATTCAAACTAGATAGGTTAGATATAGCCTTAGTATATACGTCCCCCTTCAATAAATGTGGCTTTTTCTAATCTACACAAATCACTGGGTATCAGCAAGTGTAAACTGATGAGCACATCACTAGCATTCAAGTGGTTAATATGACTCTCAGTACCACATACACCAGTTACTATACCTGGGCCTTCTCTTGTTTCTGCTGCATTACCACTCCATAAGTCGCCATGAAGGAGTGATGGTCTGACCTCAATACCACTGAAGAACTGAGGAATCTTCAGTTGTAGATGAGACCATAGTTCTCGGGCCTCTCTGTCTTGGTACTGCAATTAATAAAAAACTTGACAAATCTTGATGGCACCCTCAACACAAATGCAACATCTCCCTGATACACAAAGCCACTGTATCCTTGGAAGACAGTTTACTCTCATGTTTACAGAAGAAATCTACACAGCAGCCTGTCAATTGTCAAACTACACTAATATAGTATTACTATCACAGTTATCCCTAAACCCACACCCATCATGCAGCTCCTGAACACTTCAACACTTTTTTTCTCAGTTGTTGACTGTATCTATTTTGGCCAAGTACAAAAAAACTGCTACACATGTGGTGACACCACTGGCATCTGGTTAACACAGTAGGGTCTTGTGACTCAGGAATATTTACAGTAATGATCCAGGGAGAACTTTATTTCATATACACAGAGTCAATACACAATAAATAATAACTTAAATTTTTCTGCTGATTTTAACAAAGTACATTTATGTCTAAGTAATTCCAAACTCAATGATGACAAATGAACTCTAAAATACTGATATTCATCCTTTCCAGTAAAAAACAGCGTAAAGAATACTTAAGGAAAAAAAAAAAAAAATCTACGGACAAAAACACGGGACTAACATGTTCATACATAATTTCTGACTCCAAATAAAAGAAAATAGCAAGACTGTATATGTCTGTCAGAAAATATTTCAGACTCGTGATACAATAAACTCTCAATTACCTGTTGTAAGCCAGCCAAGCCCTATGCTGAATAAAGTAAAACACCAGATATTGCTTAGTACCACCCCACTGGCTGAACATTCAACAATGAGCCAGATACTGTCTTACTACCTGTCTCGACCCTCTATCCTACAAACTTTTCCATGAGTAAAAGATGAAAACTACGCATTAAATACATTAATGATACAGTACAGTAATACAATACATTGTCTACTGCTGAATGTGCTCAACAAGTGTTGGCATTGATGGAGGGCCGAGCAGTACATTGTGCAGTACTGTGCTATACTGCACCACGTGCAGTCATAATTTCGAAATCACAGTAGAACTCTAGGACATGAGCACTGACAGGCCATAAGATCAGCAACAACGAGCATAGGACGCCACAGAGTTAGTCACAGCACAAGGGTTTCGCGACCGTGTGGTCAGAAAGGCTCAGCACACAGACACGTCTTTACTGTACAAGATCCATGGATGAGAATGAGTGCGTGGGGGTATGCTCACCGTGCCAGGTGAGCCACTCCCGTAAAGGCACGTTTCAGGGTTTTCCTGGGCATTGGTTGGCTACCGCCTACAAGCCAGTTTGTACACCTCGACACCAAATATTGCACAGAACCGTCGATTACATCCTGTTTCAGCAATGGATGTTGCATAATTTTGCCAGATATTGCTTTAACAGAGCCAAGCCAGCAGCGTCAGATATTGCGTTGGGTAGGATATTGCAACAACAGGTAACTGAGAGTTTACCGTACTTTATATAACAGTATCTTACTTACCAGTAACACCCAGCAAGGTTGTTTTTCATTTGAATGATTAATCATCTATTAAATACCTTTATGATAATTTTTAGCAACAGCACTTGAGTACGTGTCAGCAAGTGGGTTGGTGGAGGGTTAGTGCCCCTCCCAGTAAAACCAATAACTCAGTCAAATGGCCACCCCTTACGGGATTATGGTGTCTGGCAATAAATAGAATAGATAGACTTGAGTCATAAGTGTCTGAAAAGTTGTGCTGTACAGTATTACATAAATTTTACTTAAAGCTGCTTGTAGTAATTTCACACTTTTGATCTCCCCCTTCTCATGAGTTCACTCATTACTGCTGCATATTCAATATTGTTCAATCTCATCTCGAATGTTGGGACCAACTGCCTAGTCCCAGGCTCCTACGCTCCTCATGGGACAATGTAGGATTGATGGATGGATGGATGGATTCAATATTGTAATTTTTCAGTATCTTTTATAATCACTATCATCCTGACAAACTTTCTCACCTATGGACTGGGTGATGCTGGAACCAGAAAACAAGAAAATATACTTTAGATTTTCTGGAAAGAAATTATTTCTTTCATTGGTGCCTACTAGACACAGTGCTCAGATTTCAAAAGTATGCATTTAACAATAATAATTAATGAACCAGCACTGCAAAATGTGAATCACTTACCTCTTTCTCAATCAATGTTAGCTGCTGCTGAAGTTTCCTTGTATAAAAGACCTGCAAAAAAACATACAAGTCACATACAGTATACTATTTACTAACATACAGCAAGCAAAACATTAACAATATCAACCAATAACTCATTTATATCGATTTGAAAGACATATCTCTTGGGGTAAAGAAGAAAAAAAAATACTGCCCAAGTAATCCATGTACGTCATGATAGGAAAACAGAGTGGCACTGGGAAAGGAGTGTGGTAGGTCTCCATATTATAATTGCAAATCATACTAGATAGATAGATAAATAGATAGATAGAGAGACAGATAGAAGCAGGAAGTCAAATGATGAGAAGGTGTTGTGTTTGCGAGAAGCGAGCAGCGCTAAACGCTTACACGGAGGAAAGCTGACGACAGCGGCCAGTAAGGAGATGATGCAGTTAGCTGTCAGCAGTCCTCTCGTGAGAAAGTTCTGTTGCCATGAGGAACATACGTGACACACACACCCTACTACACCAGATTTTAGGAAAGAGAGTTTAGAAGGAGACAAGCGACCCTAGAGAGAGGTCGAGACGGAGATTAGCCTTAGAACAGAGAGAGAGAGAGAGATAGCGAGACAGGGAGGTAGCTACCCAGGACTTATACTATTATACCTGTTTAATATTTCCAAGACAAAACATTAACAATATCAACCAATAACTCATTTATATCGATTTGAAAAACATATCTCTTGGGGAAACTACTACAAGATATAAAAGCCGCTCGACCACAAGTCTAAAATATACTTCTCTACAAGTAACTACAAAGTCTTTATGACAGGAGATTGGAAACCCTACTCACTCATTTGTACTGTGCAGTAGTGGCATGGCATGGATATGGCAACCATATCATCCAGCAGTTTCCCCTTCATCACACACAGGTATCAAATAACCCACAAAGACTGACTGGGATCCTTACATATATGCATAAATAGATTTTGAAAGTTATTGTTTCAAACTTACATGGGTCAGCCTGGTTAAAACTAATGGCTAGTCAGGAAAACAACCCATCCTCAGAGGGTTAGACAAAACTGTTGCACTAAGGCCATTAACCCCTTCAATTCGCAATGGACTTTCTGTATTTTACTCCTGCTAGTAACGTAAGATTTAAATCAACTTAGACTAGACCTCTACAAGTGAGGAGGTTAATGTTAGCTATATCCAACTTCTAGTTTGAAAAGTCTTGCCAAAGCTCAATAAAACTGTCTGATGGTAGCAATAACAGAATACAAAACATAAGAGTCAAGCAGTCACAGGACTTCCAAACACATTGACCTGTACAGTGTTCCCATCAGTTAAAGAAGCCCCATAACACCTCTTCCTGCACAATTTAGTTTTCTTACTACGACTTGCTATTCTCTTCTGTGTTATTCAAATCATTCTAATACAACCACAACCTACATAAATAATGTACAAAATAATATCAACTGGTTGTATATAAACATACACACACACTATGGAAGAGGTGCTACAAAGCCTCCTTAGCCTACTAAGGCTTGGGATGTCTTTTTCATTTTATTCTTGCTATCTCCTTATGACTTTATTCAGCAGGAGACAGACTTTTCTAAATGAAAGGGTTAGATACACCATTAATAAACTCCTTCAGTATGAGTGACCATTCCTAAGTTTAATCAATTTGGGGGGCTAACATCAAGAAATTTAATAACTGTCAGTTGGTTCTATGAGGTTAATAAACGAGAATACAGGCATTAGACTTACCACCCAGTCATCACACCAAGTATTGTCTTGAGGTATATACCCACAACAGGTAGTGGCAGGAAAGCCAAACTGAGATACATATTTACAGCTGCCCTTCTCTGCCTGACCCACACGACTCTGTTCACCTGCTTCTTTTTGTTCTGCCTCTAAATTATGAAGGTGCATCCTGGAAAACAAAAGAAAGTACTGTACAGTTACATGCCCAAGTAAATATTACCTTCACTAACATGTATAAATGATGAATACCTCTTCCACGAAAACATGAGGGAGAACAGTAAGGTACCTGAACCTGTGAATATTTTACTCATTCTTCAGTAAACTTTACAAACACAGTACCTTACATTAAGCACAAACTGGCTAAAGCACACTAAAGTTTTCCAGTAACTGTACTATGATATTAAACAATTAACACTGGATTTCCAAAACCAATTCAACAATTTTTACACCTCCTAAAGGAATCAATCCAGTTCAGTATTTTCCCTACAAGCATGAGACTTGATGTCCTCTAAGCAGAATGTCCATTATCCTCTCCTCCTCCTCCTCATCATCATCATCATCATCATCATAATCCTATATAAAAAAAAAATATATATGAGTTCAGAAACAAGAAAATGAGAGAAATTCAAGTACAATAACTTCCTACTAAGTGCCCAACGAAATGATGATGATGATGATGATGATGATGATGATGATGATGACTGTCATTGTACTGATGAATTAAAATGCCAGTGAAATCAGCTTCATGCAAGGAGGTAGGTACAATAATTTACCGAGCAAGAAGGGATCCGAGGGCACCTGCATGGCGATTGAGTCCATGCATGTCTATATACTCCATGACCAAAACTGCACCACCAGCTGGGTTGTCCACCACTACTAATGGGTGTGGCACTTTGACGGTTCCGGTTTCCTCAATTGCCTGAAGGCTTGCATACTCTCCATCAAACATCTCCCGTGCCTATGAATAATGGTAACGTATCGGTCAGAGTCAAATTTCGCCTACTAAGTACAGTACTGTACTTTCTACCAAGTCTAGTTCACACTTACGATATGTCCTTCTATGAAGAATGAGAGAGAGAGAGAGAGAGAGAGAGAGAGAGAGAGAGAGAGAGAATCAGCAAAAGAATGTTAGGCAGCTGAGGAAAGGCTGATGTTAATTCACTCATTCATTCATTGCCAGACGCCATGTATCCCAAACGGGGTGGCCAACGGCTTAGAGTTAATTGTTTTACAGGGAGGGGCACTAATCCTCCACCAACACCACTTGACACGTAGGGATGCCAACAGCATCTGGTGTTCCCAGGCAGTCACCCATCCAAGTACTGACTAGACCCAACGTTGATGTTAATACTAGGATAATAATCACCTTCTCATGGTTTAATGACAGCAGTAAATAAGTTTACGGCAATACTGTAGAGATTGTTGATTCTTATATTTTACATCAATACCTGTTAAAAGAGGGGGTAAAGTAAGTCTTCTTCTTCTTCTTTTTTTTCTTTTCTTTTTTTCCACCCACTGATGGCAAAAGCAGTGATACTAAGTGCCACGTGGCACCAGCACTGCCAGTAAACCACCACCAAGTAGCATTTTTTTTTTTTTTTTTTAAATAGCCATATGCCCTTACTGTTGCCAAGTTTTACTGGTATGAATTTTGAGTTTTCCTTCCCTTACACTGGCTGACATGCAATATTAATGAGATCAGCTTACCTGAAAGCACATACTGTAACTGAGTACCATTATAAAAGATACACGTGCACTGTAGCAGCCTTTGCCCGAACTATTTTAAGCTCCTTGCATGAGAGTACAGTATTGAATAATATCAGCTACCAGGCTTTTAGCCCCACACAGTTTACATGGTGGTAGCTGCTTCCCAGAAATGAAGGTCACCTATCATCTCCTACCAAACACGATGGGAGGAAGTTTCATCCTACAGATGACTATCTCAGGCAGATGATGATACTGATGAGTAAATCTCTTAGCTTAAACCACAGTACAATAGCATCTACAGGCTTAACTTACCCCACCTTTTCCATTTCTTTTCAAAAACACTTTTCCAGTATCAGTCTTGTACACCTCCCCTTCACTTATGCATCCACCACCTCCTCTCCCAGTGCCTTCCAGCCGGCTAGTTCCAAGAGCTTCTTTTATAGCGGCCAACATGAAGGAATCTTTGATCCTGAAAATGGAATTTTAACTTTGTCATATATCTTTATAAAGGCTCCAACATGCTTACAAGTATCGACCTTGGTCACCTAATGGTGGCTCTTCATGCAGCTCAGTCTCTGGCAGCTTCCCTATTCAGTCCTTTATTCGAGCTCACACTCTATGACCTCATCTCATGTCTTTTTTGGACTGCCTCTTGCAACCCCACCCAACATTCACACTTCTCACCTTCCACACCCAACCGTCATCCTTCATCCTCTCAACACGTCCAAACCAACTCCATCTACCCCTCTTCACCACAACACCAAAACATTGCAGTCCCATCCTTTCTCTCAACTCCTCCAAATGGAATCATAGCCCCTCAGGCGTCGCATTCAAGGATGCACTAGACATCCATCTAATCATTGTCATTTCTGTATGTCTGAGCCTACAAATATCCTTTTACTAACTCAAAGTCAAATGACCACCCCTTACAGGATTATGGCGTCTGGCAATAGATAGACAGATAGACTTTACTGCACAGGTCTCACTACCATTACAACATTACGCTCCTTACACATGACAAGGAGAATCCTCTCGATGTCAGAAGAGGCAACATCTCCCTGAACTTCCTTCAACCACTCCTTACCATAGCCACAAAGCTAGCTCCAACCCCACCTCCAACACACAACATGTCCCCCACCCCCCCAAAAAAAGGATTAGAGAATTATTCCCCCCCAGCTAGACCTTGACGGATAATACAGCCTAGCCCTGTTTGGTGACGGGACAGCGCTACCTCTCCCAGCAGTGATGCCTCTGGGTGGGGCGCGAACTCTCAGCCATGCAATCTTGAGTCAAGCACTCTACCACTGAGCCACCCTGCCCTTCCCCCCCCCAAAAAAAAAAAGAACAAAGAAAAAAAAAAGCATCAATTGGGTAAATGTTTACAAAGCCATAACACCAGATTCTGAAGATGAAATTTGGCTTTCCCGTGGTGCTTTTATGTTCTGAAAGAATCTGACCCCAAAATCTATTGTAAATCACTAGTTTCCGAGTTTTACACCTGCTGACCCTACCTCTGAAACGAGTGTTTTCCAGCCTAGGTTTTTTTCTTGTGGGGAAAAAAAAAACAAAAAAAAAAGGTGAATTATGAATAATTTTATGCATTAACCTACCTAAACACCACTTGATCTAACCTAGGCCCGTGTAATTTGAGTCTAATCAAGGCCAAAATCCAGCTGTCAGCTACAGGTGCAATGCATCTACCAAACAGGGGGTTAATCTTGACTGATTTAATATAGGAAAACATGAGAGGACCACTTACGACCCTCTGATTGGCTGAAATTAGGGACACAGTCCACCACTGACAGTAATGACATACACCACCTAAGACCATAATGCACAAAAAAAAAAAAGGAAGAAAAAAAAGAAAAAGCATTGCTTTTAATGGACAGAACGTAAAACACCGCAAACACAGACACTCAATAAAACCCCTAAATATCTCACTCACTTCTTATTTGTGGAAGAAACATCACAGACGATAATTGACTCAAAACTGTGAAATTAATTTGTTCCTGACATTCTTAAAAATTTAGTGCTATGGCATACTAAATATTAACCTCAAAATGAGGTGGAGGGATGGAGTTGAGAGGTATATGAGGGAGGGGGGGGTGAGTTGGGGGGAGGGGAGTCAAATGGTGGGT
The DNA here is from genome assembly GCF_032717465.1 of Coenobita brevimanus. Taxonomy (NCBI): domain Eukaryota; kingdom Metazoa; phylum Arthropoda; class Malacostraca; order Decapoda; family Coenobitidae; genus Coenobita; species Coenobita brevimanus. The sequence continues at coordinate 59,352,024 of NC_136959.1, read as the reverse complement.
GACAGAGTGACTTGGAGGCGTTTTGTCTGCGGCCACCCTTTGCGGGATTAGGGCGTCGGGCTATAGATAGAATAGATAGAAAATTTCCTTACCTTACCCAAACCCATCAAATTAAACAGCTGTAATGCTCCAGTTTTAAAGTAAATCCCACAGTATACTAAAACTGATCATAAAACTCTGTATCTATCAAAAAAAAAAAAAAAATCAAAATTATGGTACTACTCGACTATGCAAAAACCCTCTGTGTAAAACGAAAAACTGCGAGATTTCATCGTGAAAATTTCCACCCTCTCCAACCTTTTATAAAGATAAAATAGTTCAGACTTACTGTTACTGTAAATGAGGAACTCAAATTAATACTTCGAATGATATGTCAATTCGTTGTGAGTCCAAAACTCAATACGCAAAAACGTGAAAGGGAAGCACTCCTCAACTAGCCTAACCTAGAAGATGGTTAACTTTAAACAACCAATTGGTTAATTGAATTACTTTATCTTCATTGAATGAAAACTTCTATGAACTATGGATGGCAAATGCAAATTATGGCTAAACCAACCAGATGAATACCTGCCTAGTAACAGCACAGTAAACACGCAACCCCTTTGGAGTATGGATTAGACCTTGGACTCGCGTCCTTCTTCTCCTTCTTCTTTACCCTCAGAGGTGAAGTAAGGTAAATACATCAATGAGTGCTCATTTCCTATCGCACCAGAGGGCCAAATACTTGAATCAAACAAGAATATACAAAAGCAAGCTATTAATTAACGTCACTGGCAATGCATTTTCCAGTATTTTTAGGACTGATGTAAACACATGACCTTCACCAATGACGTAGTCGGACAGGTGCCCTCACGATCAAGAGAGGGAGCCCTGGCCACCCGATTTACGAGGATATACCTCCAGGTCCCTGTGGAAGTTTTCCTGGCCACCCTGTAACTGAGCTTGGTAGCCACCCCATTAAAAATATTTATATATAGCAAGGCCCCTGGCTTTCACACTGTATTAGACAGTACTGTTATTCCAATGTAGATAGAGAACGCACTTCATTAAGTTAATTAACCCATATAGACGAAAGAAAGTTTGGTGGGGTGACACCAGTCTTCTTGGTTCAAAACAAGTTCTATGTCAATAAGCTCACACTGCAGTTCAACCTCCCCACCCCACAACACACTGTCTACATTGCAGTGTAGACCCCTGCACCACAGCACACTGTTCATACTGCAATGCAGCCCCTCCCCCTCCTACACCCGACACACTCACCTCATGCATCACACTATCACAGAACAGATAATTCTTAAACATAACAAATGATCTCTGAGAGCAACCAGCTGATGTGGCCAGGTTCCTGCAGTCCACTAGGTTTGCGTCCAAATGAGCCTGAGGTTGCAACATGGACCAAATTGTGGATCCTATAAGGATTCTGGACGCTAAGTATGTTGCTGGATGTCAAACGATCACCATCAAGCAGTGTCGCAGACTAAGCTGGAAGGTGTCTCTGAGTTCGTGTACTTATGCTAAAAAAATCTCTGACAATCTAACCCTTGATCTGATATCAACAGGGGCATACAGAAAGTTACCACTAGATGTGGACTGTGCAGATTTTTGCTCTCTAAACTGACAAAGTTTATTCCAACAACAAACTCACAAAGCACTCCAAAGTTCCAGTATACAAGGTCTGCGTACGTACACCAAAGGCAGAGAATCATGGATCTTGCATTCAGAGCACAGAGGAAGACTCAAGCTCTTCTATATGTACTGCCTCAGACATATCTTGGGTGTCTGCTAGAAAGACAAGATAGGCTACCTACCAACAGTGCTCGAGAGGATACGGATCTCCTCCATGCACACGTTTCTTAGAGGTACTTGCGCTGGCTGTCATAACTTGCACGGAAGACGACAGCATCCCAAAGGATCATCTTTATGGAGAACTGATAGCTGGTGGGAGGCCAACAGAAAGGCCTCAGTTGCGTTACAAGGACAATTGCTTGCGTGACCTCAAGGCACTAACTATCACCTTCAACATCTGGAAGGTGCTTGCATCTGACGAGCGAATGGTGACTGAAGGTGTAGGACTTGCTGAGTACGAGGTCACCCTGATGCAGCACGCAGAGGAAAAGTGAACCTAAAGGAAATCTGGTCCTCAAGCTACAACATCGTTCTGCTGCCCACAGCAGTGCAGAAACAGCTTTTCAGGCACTGGGTAAAACAGCCACAGCAAATTTCTGTTCTAAATCCGTCCATCAGCGATGCAATACCATAGTTCCCATGGACTGACGGGTGTCTACACTGTACACAGCGCTCATCATGCATATTCAAACCATGTTTTGTGGGTCCTGAAGGGCAAATGATCCTTAGGGCCAAGGAACACCACTTTCTCGGAAGAAGTGACCCAGTCCTTTCCAATGGTTCACTTACGGGTATAAGCATAAATGGTTTTTGGAGAGTAGGGTGAGGAGCGTAAATGGATATTTGTGTTGTTGGTGTGGCTGTGTTTGGGAGTCAGCATGCCATCGCGGAAACGCTGAACGGGTGAGAAAAAGTGAGAATACATGGAAGGACATAATGCACCCTCTAAATAAATGTCTGCTCCTGGCTGTGACAGAGAGATACTGCTGCATCCTCTTAAATGTCCGCCCCTGGGCAGGAGTGGATACAGAATGGATATCATAAGCCAATACATGAATCAGAGCAGTAAGAACCGTGAAGAAGCAAGCCATTACGAGTGATGAAAACTGATGGATGAAGAATGTCTGGCAATGCACATGACAGGCAATGCACACCATTTTTAAGTCGGTTGTTGGCAGAAGTTTTTGTCCCGCAGGTTTTATGAAACACTGCGCGCGCGTGCGTGCGTAATTCACCGGGTCGGTCAGGATCACTTGATGGTCATGATCGTCACCTTTTACCCTCCCGGAAGGGAGCTGAGAGCTCATATTGTCCGATCTAGGGGCAAGGCTGTGACCTTCACACACGCACACACCCGTCCCCTTGCTCAAGGGGGACAGTAACCACCTACTTCGTCAGTGAAACTTTTCGCAACCTGAGCCAGGCGCGAACTCCCGTCCACCAGTTGGCAAGCGAGAACGTTACCACTGCACCACACACACACACACACATGCGTGTGTGTGTGTGTGTGTGTGTGTGTGTGTGTGTGTGTGTGTGTGTGTGTGTGTGTGTGTGTGTGTGTGTGTGTGTGTGTGTGTGTGTGTTTTAAAAACTATTAGGCCCGTAAGTCGGAGATGCATGTGTTAGGACTGAAACAATGAGTGTACATTAGGACCATTTCACTGGGCACTCTGGTAACAGTCCTGCTAGTGTGCTTCCCTGTCACAGTTTCTACCCCATCCAACCCATGCATTAGTGTGAAATAAGGTAGGGTTGATGATGATGATAAATTTAGAATCGACAGGAGTTATAACTATTATCATGGAAGGCATCAGTTAGATTGCATTTCTACTGTATGAACGGTGAAACAGAATGGCCAACAGTGACATGGGGTATAAAATGAAGGAGTGCGGTGTTATGGGGAAAGGGCAGTGAGGGGGAGGGGGAGGGAGGAAATAGGAGTCCTATAATAGTTAGGGCATAAGAGTGAGGGGAAGGGGGAAAGTGTCCTGGTTCGGTGAGGGAATGGGTGAGGGGCAAATAATATCCCAGTGAGAGTGAAGAGGGGAGGGTTAGTTGTGTCCTCATGAGGGTAAGGAGGGGTAGTAGTGTCCTAGCGAGTAAAGGGTGAGGGTGAAGGGTAAGGAATGAGTTGGGGAAGGCAACAATGTCCTGTGAGGGTGAAGGGGAGGGAAACGATGAGGGTGAGGGGTGAGATGGCAGTAAAGTCCTGGAGGAAGGAGGGTAGGAAGGAGGGTAGGATGGAGGGTAGGGTGAGGGGTTGGACGAGAAGGGGGGGTGGAGCAGTAACGTAATTACCCCAGTGGCCACAAAACACCTGACGTTGCCGCCCGGGGCAACGGAAGCCCTCGGGCGTTCGCGTGCGGTACACACTCTACGCACACGCTGCACGTACACGATACACACACGCTGCACGTACACAGTCTGTACACGCTGCAAGCACACGCTACACACACGCTGCTTTACCCCTCCATTCCAAACCCCAACCCCCTAAAAAAAAAAAAAAAAAAAAAAAAAAAAAAAAAAAATCATTCTCGCTACTTCCACACTATTATGTTCATTTTAGGGGAGGCTTATGGAATCAGGGGTTTTAGATACAACTTTCAGTGACTCTTTCAGTATGGACTGGCCTCCCTTGTGTGAATATAATCGTGTGAAGCACCAAGAATAAACTAATGCAGAACACATTACTTGATTTATAGAGTTAACAGTGATATATTTTGCATCATCATCATCATCATCATCATCATCATCATCATCATCATCATCATCATCACCACCACCACCACCACCACCACCACCATCTTAACTTCTCTTTCCGTCTAAGTATGTTGTGAGGTATTGGTCCAAAGAGTACGTTAAAAAAAAATGGCATGAGAAACTAATCAGAAGATATTTATGTAACGTCCGAAAGAAATCGCTAAGGAAGAAGTGTTAAGAAATCCATGCCAGTGGGAACTGAACACATGAACACTTTTTTGTACTCATGTCGACCGGAAGTGTGTACAACTTTGATAAACAAATTCGTATATTGGTAAACACCTGTTGTCGCAGGTGTTCGACCAGGCAAACAATGTGTAGTAAATCTCTCTCTCTCTCTCTCTCTCTCTCTCTCTCTCTCTCTCTCTCTCACTCACATACACACACACACACACACACACACACACACACACACACACACACACAGCCTTCCCTCCCCTCTCACTACCTTCCTCTCCATTTCCACTCTCACTCTCCTTCCCACTCACCCCCTCATCTCACTCCCTCCCTTCACCCCCTGTCCCCCCACCCCCCTCCACTTCCTCGTGACTGCTGAAGGAGACACTGGCCGGATACTGGGGTTAATAACGTGACAATTACAGAAACAGCATCGCGACCACAGTTCCGGTCTTAACACTTCCTTCACTTAATTCTCCTATCCTGTTTTCTTTCCTTTGCCTTTCCCACCTCTCCTCTCCTCTCTCTCATTTCTCTCCTCTCCGCCCCCTTCCCTTTCATTTCTCTTCCCCCTCTTCTGTCCGATCACTTACCTCCTGTCCTTCCTCGCTTCTACTTTTCTCATCTCTCTCTCTTTTTCCCTTCCTCTGCCTTCCCTGTTATTTCTATTCCTTCTCTTCTCGTCCTGTACTCTGCTCTCCTTTTCTCTTCCGTATTACTCTTCTCTCTGCCTCCTCTTTTATTCTGCTCTCTTATCTACTCCGGGAGGTGAAATGGTAGGAGAGAGAGAGAGAGAGAGAGAGAGAGAGAGAGAGAGAGAGAGAGAGAGAGAGAGATAACATGAACACAAGCAAAAGAAAGACAGGGGGGGGAGGGGGAAGACAGTAATATGACCCAAGAAGCCAAGGTCAGAGATCATAACTGAAGGCCTTGCAACAGCCAACACAACACCGCCTCCCTCTGTCCTACACCAACACTTTTACTTGAACGCCCACAACCACCACACCCACACACGCACACACACACACACACACGCACACGTCTTCTCTGTGACGGATAAAAAACGCACACACGAATGACGGGAGGATGGTAACACACACAAGCGTGCACACACACACACACACACACACACACACACACACACACACACACACACACACACACACACACACAACAAATCTTAGCTATTTCTGAACAGGCAGCACACTCATTAGCTTTCTACTCATATACACACACACATACACATGGACACACAAACGTTCACATATATACATACATACACAGAAAGGTGAGACAAATGTGGAGGAAATTTCTCTCTCTCTCTCTCTCTCTCTCTCTCTCTCTCACGGTAAAAAAGGATGCTATGTGGTAGGGGGAACAGGTGTGATGGGTGCAGGTGTGTCCAGGTGACCTTGAGATGGGAGGAGGAGGAGGAGGAGAAGGAGGAGGAGGAGGAGGAGGAGGAGCAGGAGGAGCAGGAGCAGGAAGAGCAGGAGGAGCAGGAGCAGGAAGAGCAGGAGGAGGAGGAGGAAGCAAACAGCAACAAACCTGCTGGTTCTTTCGTGGCTGTTTGGTATAGGGAAGGTTTTAACTAACAAAACTATTCTATCAATTAAAGCCAAGGACAGAAAAGCAGTGAGAGAGAGAGAGAGAGAGAGAGAGAGAGAGAGAGAGAGAGAGAGAGAGAGAGAGAGAGAGAGAGAGGAGGGAAGGGGGAAGCATGGAGGGAAGGAACAGTGCAAGATCATGAAGGAAGGATGAAGGGAGAGGAGGGAAGGAAAGGTACAAGATCAGGAAAAGTGACAGAGGAAAGGAGCGTTACAAAATCATGAGGGAGGGAGGGAGAGAGGGAAGGAAGGAGGGAGAGGGAGGGAAGGAAGGAGGAAGAGGGAGGGAAGGAGGTAATTGAGTTAAACTACCCTCGTGTCCGCCACCGCAACCACCATGCCGGAAAATTGCCCTCAAGACCACGCCACCAACACTCACCTGACTCGGACCCCATCTCCATCCTATCTATCTTATCTCCATCATATCTACAGCTTCTCTCCATCTTCTCCATCCTCTCTTTAGCCTCTCCATTCTGTCTCCACATACAGTCTTTCTCCATCTTTCTCATCCTCTCCTCCCTTCCCCATCCTATCTCCAGCATTTGATCACTCCTTCCTACCTTTATATCCTCCTCCCGAATCTACCCTCTCTATTTTAACTCTTCATCCTGCTTCCATCCCACTTCCATCATATTTCCATGCTCTCCATACCATCTACATCTCATCTCTATCCTCTTTCCATCCTATCCAAAAATCATCTCCATCCTACCTACATCTCATCACCTTCCTCTCTCCATCCTATCTACATTTCATCTCCAACCTCTGTCCATCCTATCTCCATCCCTTCTACACCTCATCTCCTTCACAACAATAATAATAATAATAATAACAACAACAACAACAACAATAATAATAATAATAATAAAGGATCGGTTTGCCAATGAGACAGGTGTGGAGGGCAGTATGAAAAACAAGTGAAATACAGCCATAAGAATCCAAAGTAACCTAAGAGTGAAATAATCGCCGAGAACGTTTGAAGAACTATATTAAGAGTCAGATAAAGAACAAATGAACAACCTAGTAGGGAAAATAAAAGCTTGCCTCAAATGGGTAGAGATAATATTCAAAAGTACCAAAACACTTCAAAACAATAACGAGAACGACATACCATGTAAATAATGACCAAAAACAACGTAGCGTAGAGAGAGAGAGAGAGAGAGGGGGGGGGGGGCAGCACCGGACAGCACGAGCGAGTCGGTAATCAAATCACTAGACGGAAACGGGAGGTGGAAGTTTGACCCCCCCCTCCCCTGTCCCCCCCTCCCTCCTTCATTCTCACCTTCTTCCTGCCTTCCTCCTTCACCCTCCTTCCTTCTCACCCTCTCCCTCTTTTATTCTCACTCTCTCCCTTCCTCACCCTGCTTCATTCTCTCCCTCAGACTATTGTATTTCTTCCTTCCTCCTTCTCTCTCCTTCATTCTCGCATTCATGTTTCTTTATTCTCTATTTTCCTTCTTCATTTTTTGCAGTCATTCTTCCCTCATTCTCACTCTCACTCGGCCTCTTTTCTTTCCCTTCCCACCCCTGGCTCCCTTCTCCTTGCTCACTCTCTCCATTCTTTATGCCTAAGTTTCCTTTTTCTTACTTTCTTACATTTCTCATCCGTCCCTTTTTTTTCCTTTTTTTTGTGTCTTTTCTCCTTTCTGTCTACACTGTCACTCCCTCTCCTTTTCCTTCCCTCGATCCTTTCTTCTCTCTCTCTCTCTCTCTCTCTCTCTCTCTCTCTCTCTCTCTCTCTCTCTCTCTCTCTCTCTCTCTCTCTCTCTCTCTCTCTCCCTCCTTCTCCTGTCAAGGTAAAAAATACTAGGGGGAGGAAATTAACTGCGTCCGGTGAACTCTTGATCGTTGAACGGGTGTGGAGGGCAGTATGACAGGTGTGGAGGGCAGTATGACAGGTGTGGAGGGCAATATGACAGGTGTGGAGGGCTGGATGACAAATGGGGAGGGCGGTATGACAGGTGTGGAGGGCAGTATGACAGGTGTGGAGGGTAGTATGACAGGTGTGGAGGGCTGGATGACAAGTGGGGAGGGCAGTATGACAGGTGTGGAGGGCAGTATGACAGGTGTGGAGGGTAGTATGACAGGTGTGGAGGGTAGCAGCCCCGCATCTTCATCTTTGAGTGTTGTTTTTCATGTTACTGACAAGCAGGATACTGAGGTGAGGAAATCTGCAGGTTTAGATGTAAACAAAAACTGATCTAACCAACGTCCACTGTATACTACCCAAATGCTCTCAATATTATTCGTGTATTTTTGCTAGAATAATGTTATTATGTGATGATTAAGGGCAGAAATAAGCATTACACTTTTATATAATTAATTATAATGTTAACATTGATCTTACTCCGATTTTTGTTGAAAGTCTTACGGCTCGAGACGGACTCCCTCGTCTGTAAATCTTTTCCGTAGTAACAGCCCTGAAATCTTTCGAATTTCCTTATATCGAAGAAAATAGTAATTGTGGAAGGAAGGTCGGGGTAGAAGTGGGGGAGTTTGGTGATGGGGTGGGGGGAAGGTGGGAGTGAGGTGTGGAGGGGAAGGTGGGAGTGGGGAAGGGGAGAAGAGGGAGATTTTGGATGGGGGGGAAGTTGTTTTGCTTGCTGCTAAGAAATGGAAAAAAAAAAAAAATAATAAATCTAAGGTCTGATGAACCATACATCTATTTTTTTTTTTACTGGGACTACACCACTGGCTAACAGAAAAAAATAAAAAAAATAAAAAACGGAAGAACACAAGAACAGGAAGAAAAATAAGAACAGGAAGAAAAATAAGAACAGGGAGAAAAATAAGAACAGGAAGGTAGCAGTGTGACGACAGACGCAGGAATAAGAAGGAAATACGTGCAAAAAAGGAAATAGCAATAGGGAGGTAATAACTGAGACAGGAAATATTACAATAAGGCAGTGAAGCGTGCAGGGGAAGAGGATGAGAGAGAGAGAGAGAGAGAGAGAGAGAGAGGGGGGGGGGATTACAAGATGCAACAGGGAAGGAGAAGAGTACAGGAGAGGAGGATTACAAATTTACCTCTTCACTACAATGAGGTCTATTTGTAACTACTATGCCATTATTCCATTCTTTTTCAGTTTCATCCTACTGCTGTTTCAGACAACCCTGTATCTCCGGTATTACTGATCGGCGAAGGATATTTTATTAGGAAGAGATGTCTGAATTGGTGAGAGGTAGACACACAATGCATCAAAATAATCGTGAGGGATTGTGAGTTCAGAGTGAAATTTTACTGTATATGGCTACACATTTTACTCTACTTTGGCCTAAAATTGTCGAATACTCTGACAGTAGAAAATGATGCTAGTCACGAAGGAGTGCTATGGAAAGATTTTAGAGCTGTGGTATTATCCTTGTCCGCCACTTAGCCACATGAAACAGGCTGCAAAAGGACGAAAATCTGGGCCAAGTTAAGATGAAAAGAGCATAGTGTGACACCTGGACACCTTACTGATGGACCCAGAGTGCCAGACCCAAGGCGGCAGCAACCAAAATTACTCCTCCCCTCCCCCTCCCCAAATCTCCCACTTCTCCCCTCAGCCACTCCCACCTTCCCCCACCCCACCATCACTTCCCTCCCGTTACAAGCAAACTAATGCCATTTTGGTGCAACATAAAATATCCAGTGTGGTCACAAAAAGATGCCTCCAAGCTTTCCTCCTCCCATTTCCACTCATTCTTATCGTCGTCATCGTTTCCACATTCTTCCCTCATTCTTGCTTTTTTTTTGGGGGGGGGGAAGAAGCAGGGGCTACACTCTCATTCTCCAAGTGTTTACATGTGTACTGTACTCCCCTTCAGTACATTACATACTTCCGAACAATAAAAAAAAAAACGCACTGAAAGAAAAATTTATGCACACAGCCACTGATACGATTATTCTCGTTTTCTATTATTCTGAGACTGATTGATGGATTAAAAAAAAAAAAAAAAGTGTCCTTGTCCCTTACTGGCGGATCGAACAATGTCGTTTTTTTTTTTTTTTTTTTTTTTTTTGTAATCAACGTATTGTCTAATATTCATAATTCTTTTTAAATTATTCCCGACCAGTGAAACCTAATTAGCTTTTTTGAAATTCATTTTTTATTTTTACTTTATTTTTTGCCGACGTCATCATCATCCGGTAAGGAACGAAAATTACTAATAAATGAAAATTACCGCGGGATCGTGAGCTGCGGGGAGAGAGAGAGAGAGAGAGAGAGAGAGAGAGAAGAAGAAGAAGAAGAAGAAATTTATACAAGAGACAGAGTGAGAAAAAAAAATCACGAAACAAGAAATGAGCAGTACAGCCTATCACGAGAGAGAGAGAGAGAGAGAGAGAGAGAGGCAGTGACCATCGCGTATTAACCACGATGACGGTAAGCACGGTACCTCTTTACGGCTAATGGTTTTATGGATGTTCGCGGCAACTCTAGCGGGGCCCCTCCATTGGCTGCTGAGGCGACCAATGAGAGAGGGGGAGGTATAGCACGATCCCCCCTCTCTCTCTCACTCTCTCTCTCTCTCATAATGAAATCCATCCATCATTCGCAGCCAAAACCCAGACAGAAACTCTTTTTGAAGTTGTCTCACTTTTTTTACAAGCCTCAAAAAACACACGTCCAAAATGCTTTTATCTCACCCATTCTCCTAAACTGACTCCTTCTAATCTCCCTCTTCGCTGCACACACACACACACACACACACACACACACACACACACACACACACACACACACACACACACACACACACCAGTCTCTCTCTCGTCGCCGTAATGTTGCATCACTCCCATTACTGTTGTTAGTGAAGTGTACAATGCTTTGGTCAACTCTTCTTGTATAACTCTTCCTTCGAGGCGGGCACGCAGCATCCGTTTGTCATCACACTCATTCTGTACAGCTCTCTGGGTCGTCTTCCAGGCGACTCTGTAAAACTCGCAACACCTCTTCCATAGCGAATCATTCTGCACATGACTCCTCAAATTATTTTCCATGTTACTGATGCTGTGTTGATATTACAGGGATATAAATAAAGCACAGGAGAAAAGTAAGGTTAGTATGCAAAACAAATAGCTAAGGAAGAGGTGCTACGAAGCCTCCAATGGTACCTGAAATACATCCAGGTATGCAAGCGTTAATCAAGGTAATCAGTTTATCACTTAGGTGACTGGTAAACTCTGGACCAATCTCCCTCGCCCTAGCTTTCCTTTTGCCAATGACTTTCAATCGTTTATATGACTCTCGAAATCAATTTTATTTTCATGTTGACTAGTTTGGTTTCCTTTAAGTATATATTGCTGGATATGAGCCTTCGACCCCTTCATTTCTCGCATAGAAGAATTACACTAGTGATTATTTTAGTGTGAGACTGCGACAGACAGGGAGACATGAAGGCGCGACTTGTTCGAAGTCACCCCCTCCCCCTAATATTAAGGAGTGTGATTATAAATAGACAAACGGATAGAACTGTGCTGTGAGGCGTGAAAATCCACCTCAATCCTTTCTCTATGATTAAGTAGATTAAGAAAAAAAAACACAGATATTTAAAAACATGGGTGTCACTCGAAATCTGAATTCGGCAACATCAGCCTAGATTTGAAAGTTGAAACCCAGCTAACACCATTCAGACAGACAGATAGATGGACAGAACTGAGATATAAGATGTGAAAATCCATCTAAATCCTGTCCTTATGATTATGCAAATAAAAAAAAAATCCACATATATTTAAAAGAAAGGATATTGCTCGAGATCTGAATTCTGGAACACTTGACTAATTTGAAAAGAGAAACTCAACTAACCCCTTTCTCTATGATGACGCAGATCAAACAAAAATGTCCAGAGATATTTAAAAGAATGGATGTCAGTGGAGGTCCCAATTCCTAGACACTTGGTTAGCGATACAGAACACCTCGACCTGCACGACTGGCTGTCTCACGGAAGGGACACGATTCTTTTTTCGGCATAAAATCTTCAAAATGTATCGATGGAAACGGGTGTATGAGAGTGAAATTGGTTCATGGGAGGGGGGAGTGTGTGTTTATGTGTTTTGTGATATGCTATGGTGTGTGTGTGTGTGTGTGTGTGTGTGTGTGTGTGTGTGTGTGTGTGTGTGTGTGTGTGTGTGTGTGTGTGTTTTTCGTGTCCGACTCTGGTCATAGGCTTCACAGCCTGCTTTCAAGGCCCAGTAGTCCTCCTACATACCATACACCTCTACATGTCACCACTTCGGCGCTAACACCCACCGTCCATATTGAATACATGCTAGGGCTGTCTCATACAGGACTGGTGTATTGATATTAGCGGGGGTATTTTTATGACATGTCGGCGGGTCTTCTGGTAGATCAGGAAAGTCTGCTTTTACGTGTGTGTGTGTGTGTGTGTGTGTGTGTGTGTGTGTGTGTGTGTGTGTGTGTGAATACCAGTATCCTCTGTGTGTGCGTGAACGTATCTATAACTGTACGTGCTCAAAATCTATCTGGGCGAGGGGGTACCACACAACAGCACTTACGTTGAAGGCCAAGGTGGGAAAGGAAGGGAAGGGAGAAGGGGGAGGGGGGAGGTAGGGTTCAGGAAGTCAGAGAGGGAAATTCCATGCATTCCCGGAACCCAAACCATTACATATAAAAACGGTGACACAAACAACGATGGTACATATGACAGTGATGCGCGTGGAGCCTATTCGCACGGTGCCATAAAGTCTATTCGCACAGTAGCATCAATTCGCACGGCAGCATTAAGGCTATTCGCACAGCAGCTGGTGATAACAGGAATGATACTACGAAGGATGGCATTAGGGAAGTGAGAGTAGGGGAGAGGAAGCGACGTGAAGCATGATAGTGGTAACATTTTGAAAACGGCACATCATCGTCGGGAAAAAATATAAGCCGATGCCAAGGCCGTAAATCTTCTGGTAATACGACTGACCCTGGGTAAGAATAGGATGGCAAGTAAATGTTTCAGAATATACCAAATATTACATCAGAATAGAATGCAGTAAAAAAAGAAACAGCAGAGAGATGCACAGATAATTTTGGTAAGAATAAGCTGGCAGGAAATACGTGAACACCAGACTAAAAGAGAGACAGAAAAAAGAGAAAAGAATAAACAGCAAAACACACATATATGAGACAAATTTTAGACCAGTAGACCAAATTAAAATACCATAAGTTAGAGAGAGAGAGAGAGAGAGAGAGAGAGAGAGAGAGAGAGAACCAAGTACCCAAGCAATTACATCAAAATAACACAGAAGTTAAAAAAAAACATCAAACACCAAAAAAAGAATGGAAGGGATGCAGAAACCCACGAGATTATTAAAGACTGCAAGAGAAAAAAACAAAACAAAAAAACTTAAGAGATTACCACTGACCATAAGAGAAAAAAACAAGAAAAAAAAAAAGACTAGGAAATACATAAAAACACAGAGTAAAACAGTGGGAATAAACGGGATGAAGAAGCCAGAATTTCAGAGACAAAAGCAGCGTAAAACGAGATGAGGAAAATATCAAGGAGAAAATAGATAAAAAGAAAAAGAAAACAAAGAAAAAACGAACACAAATCCCACGAGAATATAAACAAAGCGAAGAAAAAGAACAGAATATGACGAAGTAAAACAGAAACAGAAAGAGAGAACATCAACAGAAAAAAAATATATCGTATCAAAAACCAAAGCAGAATCAAACGTATAAAAACAGAAGAAAAGCAAACACCAACACATGCCAACACACAAACACACAAACACACACACACACACACACACACACACACACACACACACACACACACACACACACAACCAGGAAAAAAACACCAGGAATAAATCAAAGACCAAATCAGAGTAACACAAGGGAAGCCCCCAAAACACGCCCTTAGCATCGTAACTACAAATGAACACACACACACACACACACACACACACGCACACACACACACACACACACACACACACACACACACACACACACACACACACACACACACACACACACACACACACACACACACGCACACATCTATCCTCAAATTCGCCATGACACACCCGGAAAAGCACTCAGCCACACAAACGAGAAAAAAAGAAAAATGCAGTTCAACCAGATATACGGAAAAGGGAAGAGGGAAAATGCACTTCTCTCAGACATACAGGAAAAAGGAAAATGAGAGGGAACAGACACAACCAGCCATCTTCTTCCATTTTTCTCACCAGCTCCTTATCAGAGGGTGAAGAGGGTGTTGTTTATGAGAGGTTAAGGCGACACGAAAGAATCAAGATGAATGAAGGGGTTGTGGAATGAGTTTGGCTGTATAGTTAACCAAACCATACATCTGACGGTCCTCACTAGGTGGTTTGGGCTTGGTTTTAGCGAATTTACTAGTTAATTACAGAACTCTAAAAAGTAGGTATCTTACCAGAAGGATCATTCTCACAGACGGCACAGATCTTGCAGTTCTTACTAGCTGGTCCGATCCAACTATATACTCAGTTTTCTTTATCGAGGCGAAGATGCACTTGACAGATTAGTGATTACTGGCTGAATGCAACATTACTTCATAATCTAGCATTATTAACTGACAACAATTATCTGAGAGGGAAATTTGAATTAGTAAATATTTTTTGGACATGTTGCATTCAGCCAATCATCAACAACCTGTCGAGTGCATCTTCGCCTCAATTAAAAAAAAAACGGAGTATAGTTTTAACAGATGATTTACTCTTTAATTTCAGCTAAAGAACAGGATACAAAATAAATCTTTCTCCAACCCCCTCACACACACACACACACACACACACACACACACACACACACACACACACACACACACACACACACACACACACACTTCAGACACAATGACAAATCAGACTAAGGGCGAATGTAACGCCTTCAAAGACGAAAAAGCCAAAAGAAAGCTTAATGGGAACGGTAGACAATACAGCAGAATGAAAAATGAAGCTACTGGTCATAAGGTATATTATGAAAACAACACAAGTACCAATCATGCTAACAGTGTATCATAAATCTTACATTTTTAAAGTATGTTATAGAGACAGGCGGACAGAAAGAGGGGGAGACGGACAGAAAGACAGACACGGACCGCCAATATAAGCAACCTTCCTATGAGTGACGTGTCTAAGGCAACCTAGTGACAATTACTGGCACAATTATGGCCACACACAAGCCTTGGATTCCTGGCCACTATGCACCACCACCAGCCTAAGGGAGCTCATCACCCCGCCCTGCACCACACCTTAACCTCATAGTCTCGCCAGATGTGGACACCTCTCATCATCATAGCTGGCTGTATACCACCTCTGCTTTGATCATTAATGTTGCTTATTATTTTTATTATTTATGTCCATTTGATTCGACGGGCTGCAAGAATAATATACCGTACTATAAAAATAATAACCTGCTATATAAAGAGGTTAACTGGTAATGGAAGGAGGAACTTGAGACCTCACTAACATTTTTTTCTTACATTAAAACTTACTATTCTGTTCCATTTTCTTGGCCTCTTTTCATTTTTCTCAAATTTTATCTAAGCACGGATCATAAATCTCACCCGCACTTCATATATTTCCACCTTATCATCGTGTCTCATCAGTAACCTACCTATGACCATAATAATCCTTCGTTTTGGTCATATTTCCGCCCTCGTCTCGTGTCTCATCAGCAAACTACCTTCCCCGCCTTTCCTCCCCTGCACAACGACCGTCATTGGCCAGCTCCCCGCCTCCCCAATCCCCAATCTTGTGTTCTCCGTGTAAAATAGTATTGGAACCTTATTTTCCTACACACCTGAATAACACAGAAGGTCATGGAAGGTCGGTGTTTTCCCCTCCCCTCTCCCTTCTTTCCCCCGACTCTCCCTCCTCCCCCTCCACCTTCATCCCGCCTTCCCTCTCCTTGGCTCACCTTATTTCATCCCCATCTCACCTCACCCCACACCCTCCTACCTCTGCCTCACCTCATTTCTTCTTCACCTTCACCCCACCTAACTCCACAAACTCCTCCCGTCTGCTTCACCTCACTCCACCTCCATGTTATGATCATGATCTCTCTCGAACTTCATCGTACCTTACCCTCAGATTCTCCTATTTTTACATCATTTCACCTCCACCTCACCGCTCCTTCACCTCACATTTTCTTGTTACTGCCTCACCTCCACCTCACCTCACCCCACCTCCCCTCACCTCCCATCCTCCCAGTCAACCTAAAACACCCCATGCCACTCCACCCCATTCAACCTTCCCTCTCCGTCCCCTCACCCCCCTCCAACATAGCCCACTCACCATCACCATCCCTCACCCCACCGCACCACCTCTCACCATCTCCTCCCCATCCTATACCCACACACTCCGTCCCTCTGGTCATATAAAGATAAAAAACAATTGAGATTAGAGAAAGAGAACAAGGTGATAATGATTTGGTTGATGACTTATGAGTGGACTGTGCTGGAATACACACACACACACACACACACACACACACACACACACACACACACACACACACACACACACACACACACACACACACACACACACAGTTTTATCATCCAAAATCCGAAATTTCTATATTCTATCTATAACTTTTGAGATAACAGACAAACAGGGATAAACAAAAAACCCTCTCCAATTCCTCGGCAGGGGTAATAATACTGTAGCACTGTACACTTTTCTCCCCTGCTACTCCTCTGTGCATCAATCGTGTACGCTCTGGGTGTGCAATAACCCGCGCGTGGCAATAAAAATGTGCAATCATGTCGCGGCAATCATCGGCAGAAGAATAACTCACACTCCAAATCGGTCCAAACACCATTCTTTGCCCCTAAGCCTCATACTAATAACTCACACTCCAAATCGGTCCAATTCTCTTCATACAAAAAAATCAATAATAATAACACACACTTCAAATCGGTCCAATACTCTCGATACAAAAAAATAACTCACACTTCAAATCGGCTCAAGCACCATTCTCTCCTCCTAAGCCTCATACTAATAACTCACATTTCAAATCGGTCCAATTCCCTTCATATAAAAGAATTACTCACACTCCAAATCATTCCCATTCCCTTCATACAAAAGAATTACTCACTTCAAGTTGGTTCAAACACCATACTCCTCCAATAAAAATAACTCAGCACTCCAAGTCGGTCCAAACACCATCCTCTGTCCATAAGCCTTTGATTAATGACGCCAAACCGATCCAATTCCCTTCACACAAAACAATAACTCACATTCTAAGTCGGTTTATACACTATTTGCTTCCTATAAACTTCATGGGAATAACTAGCACAAGAATACCTCACTCTCCCCATCGGTCCAAAGCTCCATGACCTTCCTATAAGCCTCCCCCCTTTATCTTTTTATCTTTTATTTGTATTTATTTATTCACAAACCCAGTGGGCCGATTTCTTAAACATCTCCTCTTCGTTTTTTTTTTTTTTAATGCAAAATAATTAACAAGGACATGCCATACCACCTCCACAGCCCACGAAATACAGCACCGTTAATAAAACAAATTTAGGTAACATCGAAGTAGCAAAAATTATGTAGACTGAGTGGTGATTATGAAGACACACATCAACAGGGTCCTGTATGTGGAAGGGTTGGTGGGGGAGGAGTGAGGGGTAGGGGACGGGAATGGCACCTGATGAGGGTCCATCCGTCAACCCGAATGCGGAAACTACTGCCTTGACTCAGGGCTGGTGGGGTGAGGCGGGGAGACGGAGGGAGACGGATGTGTGGACGCATAACAAGGAAGTTCGTAACTGGGTTGTCTCATGCAACCGTCGAATTGCGTTCCAGGTTCTTATTTCCAGTTATGGATTTGCAGGACACTGAGAAAGGCGGATGAAGCAGGTGAAAAACAACTGATGGAATGTGACAGTGAGGGGACTGAGGAAAGTTTGTAACACCGGCCAGCTCTACCGCCAGATCATACAGGTAACGACACATGAAGGCGCCCCTCTCATAAAAAAAGACATAATCGGAGTGAAGGAAAAGACGGAAGAGGGGGAGGACGGAAAATAATATAATAAAAGAGTGGAAGAAGAAGAAGAGCACCGTGACTTTGAAATCCTAGATAAATTGAGCACAATCAAAGCCATAAATCCTCACCCCCATCACGCCGTCAAAGATGAACCGTGAAAAATATAAAAGGCCTTTGAACGAGGTGAATAACCCTGCAAATATGATGATTTGTGTGTGTGTGTGTGTGTGTGTGTGTGTGTGTGTGTGTGTGTGTGTGTGTGTGTGTGTGTGTGTGTGTTCCTGCTATTTCCATGCGATTTTAATTTACTTTGGGATTGATGCTTAAAACAGAAGGGCAGAGAAATATATGAGGGCTCTTTCAGCTTACGAATATCAGCCAAGAAAAGAAAGTATGAAGCAGAAGAGGTGAAATATTAGCCAGCAGAGGAAAGTGAGAGGAAGAAGTGAAATATTAGCCAGCAGAGGAAAGTGAAATGTAGATGTGAAATATTAGCCAGCAGAGGAGGGTGAGAAGTAGAAAGTGTGAAATACTAGCCAGCAGAGGAAAGTGAGAAGTGGAAGAGGTGAAATACTAGCCAGCAGAGGAAAGTGAGAAGTAGATGTGAAATATTAGCCACAGAGCAAAGTGAGATGCAGAAGGGGTGAAATATTAGCCAGTAGAGGAAAGTGGGAAGTAGAAGAGGTGAAATATTAGCCGGCAGACGAAAGTGTGAAGCAGAAGAGGTGAAATACTAACCAGCAGAGGAAAGTGAGAAGTAGAAGAGGTGAAATATCAGCCAGCAGACGAAAGTGTGATGCAGAAGAGAGATGACATATTTAGATAACTATTGTCCTCGATTATAAAGAAAGGGAATTCATGGTGACTATCTGAGCGGACGAAAAATGGGTGAAATATTAAGCCAATGTTTTGCTTCAGATTGCACATGGGTGGGGGGAGGGTGGGGGTGGGAGTGAGGGCGGAGGTGGGGGTGGGGATGAAGGTGGGGGGGATTCATGGTCGCTATTTGTGCACGACGTGGGTGGATAATTTTGTAGACGAAACGGTGACACATTTTTCAGGAAGTTTTCGCGATATTGCAGAAGGCGGTCGTTTTGGATAATGAGTGGCGTGATTTTGTTCGTGATGGAGGCCAGGATTGAGGGCGGGAGGAAGGAGTTGACTTGGGTACATATTGTCGTCGGGTAAGGAGGCTCCCTAACACCTCTTTCTTAGCGATTTATTTTTCGATATGTCTGGTTAATATTCTTTTGTATGAGTACGTATGTAGAGTCACAAAGAATAGGACAGTATGGTGTAACAAGCAAAATAAATCGCGTAAGAAAAGGTGTTTGGGACACGAAATAGGACGATGATGATAAGCCGTGATAGGAAGCGTTATGAGGAACACACTGAGGTGGTTTGGCCATGTGGAGAGGATGGAGGGTGAAAGACTGACGAAGAGAGTGTATGTGAGTGAGGTGGAGAGGGGAAGAGGAAGGGGGAGGCCGAGGATGAGATGGAGGGATGGGGTGGAGAGGTATATGAGAGAGGGGGGTGTGAGTTGGGAGCAGGGCAGTGAAATGGCGGGGGACAGGGCGACTTGGAGGCGATTTGTTTGTGGCCACCCCAAACGGGATTGAGGCGTCTGGCAATAGATAGATAGATAGATAGATGATAAGCTGGAGAAGAAGTCATGATGATGCTTGATAACGATGATGATGATGATGATGAAGATGATGACGAAGAAAGACCCATGCAGCATCACAAATAGTCCGAATGAAGAATGAGGAAAGAGGTTGGAATGATAAGAGTGGACAGTAGTGGGTGGGCGGGAGCGTGGATGTAATGGCGATGACGATAAACAATAATAAAGAAGAAATCTGTACACATAACTAAAATAAAGGGCCCAGGAATCAGGATGAGAATGGAATGAAAAGAGTGGGCGGTGGACTAGGTGGATGAGTGGGTCGGTGAAAATGACGACGATAAAGAATAATAACGCAAAAAACTATAAAAATAACGAAGAAGAAAACCCCATTCAGCATCACAGGAAGTCAAGATCGCACTGAAATTAAGAGTGGACAGTGGAATATGTGGGTGGGAAGGTGGGTGGGCGGGTAAGTAGGTGGGTGGGGTGGGTGGGTGGATAGAAGCGACCACAAACATTATTGTTCTGCTCTGCTGGTTCTGCTCAACGTGCCGCGCGTGCTGCCCTCTCCTCCTATTTATAAAAGAGCTGAGCAGACTTCCACGATAAATGACCCTCCGTAGCCATTGTTAGAGTTATATAGTAGTATTTAGAAGTATTTAGTAGTAATCAGTAGTATTTAGTCGTAATTTTGTAGTATTTTGTAGTATATTATAGTTATTTCGTAGCATTTCTTTGTATAACCTTCCAAGACCTTTTTTTTTTTACTTTTAATTTTCAGTTTAATTTTCCAATATTTTAGTTGTATTTTTTTTCACCTAAAAGCACTGGACCCAGAGTCGATTTTCCGTTTTCTTCTGGCCATTCTAGGAGAGACTTTTCAAAATTGTAGTGGTTTTTAATATATAGCCACATCACACCACTTCACGAGAGGCCTTCTTGCAGCTGAATAAAATCGTCTGGTAGCAACATAAACACACACACACACACACACACACACACACACACACACACACACACACACACACACACACACACACACACACACACACACACACACACACACACACACACACACACACACACGTCCCGAGATGCAAGGAGGGCAATATTCACTATACTACGATTGTGAGGTGTATGGGAGCAGTGCAAGTGAAGGCAAAAGTAAAACTCAAGCAATATTTTACACGACCCAGGTTTAGGATGGCTTATAAATACGGGTTATGGTGTCGCGATGTGGTCAGGTGAGCAACGTTATCATGCGCACACTCTCCGAAAATTAACCCTTAGAATTTACGCTCACACACACACACACACACACACACACACACACACACACACACACACACACACACACACATTTAGTATTTTCTTCCCAGGAGCTACAGGATGATGTCTGGTTATTGTTGTTGATATCTCTCTCTCTCTCTCTCTCTCTCTCTCTCTCTCTCTCTCTCTCTCTCTCTCTCTCTCACACACACACACACACACACACACATCCTCAGGGTTCAATGGAGTGTGGTCATTTCGTATTGTCAGTGTATCTTCGACGAGTGATTTCGGTTCGCAACGCACGTTCGGATATCCTTAAATTTAAACGTCCATTTCGGTAACAATTCTTCTTGGTCTCCTCCTCTTGCTCCTCCTCCTCCTCCTCCTCCTCCTCCTCCTCCTGCTCCTCCTCTTCGTGTTTTTCCCTGACCTGCGCTACCTGATGTGGGCTCTTAATAGCATAGTACTGTTACTGATGCTGGATTCTTCTCTCTCTTTCTCTCTCTCTCTCTTTTAATATATATCATTTCTCTCTCCTCCTCCTTTAAATTCCCGTCTTTGGCTCCTTCGTCCTTCCTTCCTCTTTCGCACATTATCCTTCCCCACCTCATCTCACGATTTTTTCCTTCCTCCTCCAGCTTTCCCTCCCCTCTCTTTCCTTTCCTCTTTTTATCCATCCAGCTAATATTTCCTCCTCCTCCTCCTCCTCCTCCTCATCATCATCATCATCATCATCATCATCATCATCACCTTCCTCTATCTCTTCCGCTTCCTCCTCCTCCTCCTCCTCCTCCTCATCATCATCATCATCATCATCATCATCATCATCCTCTTCTTCCTCGTTTTCCTCTATCTCTTCTGATTCCTCTTCCTTCTCCGCCTCCTCCTCCTCTTCTATTTTTTCCTCCTTCGACGTGCACTTTCCCTCTTCTCTTCTCCTTTCCTGTTTTTTCCCTGCTGCTGTTAATATTTTTGTTGTTGTTGTTATTGTTGTTGTTGTTACTGTTGTTGTTGTTGTTGTTGTTGCATTCTACCGATAAGTGCTGTTCATGTTAATACCTGTACAACAAACACACTCAAATTCTGTACAAACGCACTTTAATTCTGTACAGGTGTTCATAGTGCTCTCAGACGGGAAAAATAAGAATAAATACTTCAGAATAATTAAACAAAATGAAATAAAAATGAGAAGTAATGAATAAAAATAGAGTACTGATAGACAGATAGAGAGATACATAAATAGACAGGTAGACAGACAGGTAGGTAGACAGACGGAGAGACAGACGGACAGACAAACAGACAGACAGACAGATAAATATAAGCAGATAGACAGATACATAATGATAAATAGACATACAACAATAACAAACGTACAGAAAATACGTAACAAACCTCAGAGGAACAGAATATAAAGAACAAACACAGAAAAACGTAACGAAATCAATGAAATTAAAAAAAATACAATAACATTAACAATGGAAAACAAATCATCAAACTGAATAATGATAACGAAAGATAAATAAAATAAAAATAATTATCAAACACATTAATATTCCAGTGTTTTATTATTTTCTTTATTGTTGGTGCAGTTTCAACGGTGCTGTGGTTGGTGCCGGCATTAGGGATTGGCTAAGTCGGTTATTGTTAGCTGTTACGTTATTTGTGCGTTGTGACCTTAATTAGAATGGATTTGTCACCTACCTCTCAAATAATATTCTCTCTCTCTCTCTCTCTCTCTCTCTCTCTCTCTCTCTCTCACACACACACACACACACACACACACACACACACACACACACAGGGCTATAGACAGAGAGTTACTGTAGGGCAGGGGGAGGAACGGAATTTCTGCAGACAACTGTACAAAAGGACTAAGATGCTGAAGAGGGGCGCCTTCAGGTGGTGGCAGAGAGCGAGAGCGAGCGAGCGAACGAGAGAGAGAGAGAGAGAGAGAGAGAGAGAAGGTATAAGAGGGGCAGGGGGGACGGGGAAAGGGGAAGGGGGGGAAGGAGGTAAAGGGCGTATGACAAAGGGTGGAAGTAATGGTGGTCTATGTTATTAGGGGTTAGACAGTGGCACGCTCCCCCACTTTTACCTGGCCTCACCCCTCCATCTAACCTCTCACCCCTCCACCTCACCCCTCACCCCTCCACCCCACCCCTCACCTCTCCACCCCACCCCTCACCTCTCCACCCCACCCCTCACCCCTCCACCTCACCCCTCACCCCTCAGCCCAGCGCTACACAAAGAGGTCAGAGGGAATTGCACTCTCCTTTCTTGGCCCTTACTTGCTTAGCTTCCTTTCTCCTTCCCTCCTTACTTCCTTACATCTCCTTTCCCCCCCCCTCTCTCTCTCTCTCTCTCTCTCTCTCTCTCTCTCTCAATTCAGAACCTGACAGACTCTGACTTGGCCTAAACCTGCCGTCTCTCTATCTTACATGCTGAGTCGTAATATTAAACAGACACTAGAATACGAAACTAGTCACGAAGAAGTGCTATGGAAAGGACGTAACGCCGTAGCACTGTCACAGCCACTGAGTAACGGGAAATAAGCTACTAAAGGACAAAAATCTCTGCCAAGTTAAGGTAAACGAACTATAGATGTAATGGATACACAAGAGACTAAAAAGATCTCAAGAAGGTCCCTAAACCTGGAGAACAGAGCCCCTTGACCCCTATTATAATTATAGTACAGACCTCCTCCTCCTCTTCCTCTTCTTCCTCCTCCTCCTCCTCCTCCTCTATTCCTCCCGCCCATCACACTAATCCCCTTCTTCCTCCTCGACCCCCCCAACCCCACACCCCCTAAAAACAGCCTCCCCGTTGCAACCCATAAGCTCCCTAATTTATCCCTACTCAAGAACCCGCTAAAACTCTCTCCCCCTCCCCTTCTTAGTCTCCCCCTTTCCTCTCTCCCTCCTCCCTCCGCCAGCTCTCCCCGTCTAACTCTCCTCCTTCTAACTCTCCTCCCTCTCTCGCTCCGCTTATTTCTCCCCTCCAACAATTCTCCTTCCCACCCCAACTCCCTCCTTTCTCTCAAAGTCACTCTCTCTTCTCTTTTTCCCTCTTCCCTTCTCCCCTCACTCTCCGTCTCCCTCTCCTTTTCCCTCTTCCCTTCTCCCCTCACTCCCCGTCCCCCTCCCCCCTCCAGGAACCAGCCACGCCCCTCCCCATCACAAAGACTTACTTCCTCTTCGCACACAAAGACCCGCAAAACCAATACGTGAACCTTAACTGCTCTTAGCCTGGAAATAGGTTCATGATGAGGGGAAGTGCGGGAGCGGGAGGGAAGGGGAAGGGGCAGGAAAGGGTCAGGGCGGAAGAGTTGAGAATACACAGGAAATGGTGAGAGAGGAAGGGTATGAGGAAGTGAGGAGATCGAAAGAAGAGGGAGAGAGAAGGTGAGTCAAATGGGAGGAGAGGTAGGGAAAAAAACTGAAGACGGAATAGGGTCAGGGCGAAGGACAGAGGGAAGAATTGAGGGAAGGAAGGAAGGAAGGAGATCAAAAGAGACTGTGAGAGAAGGAGATATGGGAAGAGCAGCAGGAAGTGGAAGCTGGAGGGGATAGGAAGGGGCTTGGGGAGAGAAAAGGAAAGAGGGAGAGAGAAAGGGAGGAGAGAAGTGGGGAGAGGGGAGAGGAGGGGGAGAGATAGGTGTGGTTTAAAAGTGATCTATTACACACAAGTGGCTGGGTTGAACTGCACTGGAGGGGGTATATTGCTTCTGCCACACCCCAACTATATTACACACACACACACACACACACACACACACACACACACACACACACACACACACACACACACACACACACACATACAAGATTCAGACAATTACACCCATGGCCCCCAAAACACTCACCATCAAACAAGCACACAAAAACCCCAACAAACAGAGCAACAAACAAACAAACACACAAACACCCACCGACACCACCTTGCACCACCGCTAAATACCTTGGATAAAAAGCAGGTAAGCAATTTGTAGGAAGTAATAATTTGCCGTAGCAGGCGACTTTCTTTCGTCCTTTTTTTTTTTTTTTTGCCACTGTGCTGTTGACTTGGGAATGTGGGTGAGGGGAGAAGGGGGAGTGGTAAAGGGAGGGGCAAGGTGAGAGGAGAGGAAATGGGAGGGAAGGGGAGAGGAAAAGGAGGGAAGGTGAAGGGAAAGGCAGGGGGTGGGTTGAAGAGAGAGGCAGCAGGAAGGTGAAGGGAGGGGTATGTGGGAGGTGACGGGAGGAGGGGTAGGTGGGATGTGAGGGAAGGGGTAGGTAGTGAGGGCTGTGAGGGGGTAAATGGGCAGGGAGAAATGAATGGGGGCAAATGAGAGGGGGCGAAGCGGGAGGGGGCGTGTGGGGGGGTGCTGAGGAGGGGTTATTAGGTGATGCCAATTAAGTTTAACATCTGTTGCTCAATGATATCTTTTCTATTTTATTCTGAATTATGGCAGACACTTTTTTTTTCAACTTACGAAAGACTCTTATAGTGGATGGGGTTAAAATAAACCTCCGTTAACCCCTGAAAACCGAAGACGTCTTTTAAAATTTAGCTTCAACTAATGACAGACTATTTTCTTTAGTTTCGAACTCCGTCAGGCTAAAAAGATGATAGTTAGCATAAAACATGACACCTTAACCCCCATTTCTGGTATCAGTTAATCCCTTCCCTACGAGGTGTCTCCTACGCTGAATAAAATCGTCTGGAGGTAGCATGAATGAAGTATAATAATCGTCGTGGTACTAAAGGGATTAATGTAGCTTGTGTCTAACCCCTTCAGCACCAAACACCCTCCCAAAAGCTGGAATAAAATCGTCTAGAGGTAGAAAGGAAGCTATGTATAAGCTGGAATGTACTCAACAGGCCACAGGTTAACGCAAAACATCATACTCTAACCTATCCCCCCAGTTCTGGTGCTTCCATTAGAGTTAACAACAGCCACACGACAGTACAGTTTTGTCAGCACTCCACCACCTCGCATTTTCCCTCCATTTCTTTTTCCTATCCATTTAGGTAGAAAGCTGGTCCCTTCACTAACCCCTCTGGCTTCTCGACCTTCACCTGGGGGACCATTAAAGTGAAATTCTCTTAACCCTTTCAGTACAGTGGTCTTTTTTTCTACTTTTTTCTACCTCCAGATGGCGCTGGAGAGGGATACCTTCATGTAGTGGCACCGATAGAATGAGTGGGTCAACAGCCTGGTTATACAAACGTCCTTCAATTACTTCCCTATCCCCCTCTTCAACCAGAAGTCTAGTGTTCACGCTTCATATAAAGCTAGGGTTACAATACTACTTCTACTACTACTACTACTACTACTGCTACTACTGCTTTTACAACTATTATCCTATAGTACTAGGCGTCCATCACAAACTGAACACAACCATACGGTACTGAATAGGGTAAACTCTTCACTTTGATTTTATTTTTTATTTTTTAGTTTTTGCATGCTATCTCCGGACGATTTTATTCCACCTCCTCTTCCTCGTTCCCCAATCACTTCTTCTCCCCCAATATCCCTCACTCACATGTTACTGTTTTTTTTCTTAATTCCTAATACCTGTTGACGATTTCATTCTTCTTCCATTCCTCCAACTCCCCTCAAAACTCCTCTTCTCCCCTCACCCCCAAACTCCTAACTCACACTTTTTTTTTTCTTGCTACCTCCAGACAACTATACGTATTCTACCTCCTCTTCCTTCACCTCCCCCAACCTCCTCCTCTCCCCATCCTCCCCCCTTCCCACCGACGACGGGTGCTTCACGGTAAACTCCACCTGTACTTGAGCTCTTTACACCGCGACGAGACGGGGGGAACTCTTTCGACAGCTTTCTATTCCGAGTGAAAGTGAGTCTAGAATTATGAGTGTTGCCTGAAGTGACAATTTAACCCCCTTGAATCCGGCGACGTACAGGCATGCGCAAAAGTTCCCTAACACCTCTCCAGCGGGCGTGGCACAAGGAAGGTGTTACATGATCTATTTTTGCGACAGCTGTAGGAAGGGGGGAAAAAAAGTATAAGGAAGGATACTCTCTTGTTTGGGTTGGAGTGAGAAACATGGCAGGTAGGACACAATACTGGCTTAGGACTGCCGACAAACTTTTGCTTATGGCTATATATGTTTATTATTATTATTATTATTATTATTATTATTATTATTATTATCATTATCATAATTATTATTATTTTCTTTATTCTTTCTGCTACCAGACGATTTTATTCAGCTTATTTAGGGACTCTAGGTTGTGAAGAGGTTAATGAATGCTGTATCTAACCCTTTCTAGAGGCGCTGGAGGAGGCGAATTCACCGATATATTGGGGCGACTCAAGTGCCAGGTTTTTCAAGCGTCCCTCACCTACGTCCCTATCCCCTGAAGGAAGGATGGTGGAGCGTAGGAAAGGGGGAACTTAGGCATGCAGTCCACCGGGTCCCCATTTCAGAGGAACCTGGGGCTACAACAACAACAACAACAACAACAACAACAACAACAACCTTCTAGTTCGAAAAGTTGAATAAAATCGTAACAAAATGAAGTGGTAAAAGAATCGGACTGAGGGAATAAAAAAAACAAAAAAAAAACAGGCGGAGTAAGTTGTCTCTGGAGAAGACTAATCTGAGAGGGCCCCCCCGAGAGGTTAAGATGTGTGAGGCCATCTGTTGCGCGCAGGAAGACTACTGGCCAATGTCTTTCCGGATACCACGTCGCTTCTCTGAATTCCTCGAGAGTTCTTGAGGAATAGAGTTCACTAAGTCCGCAGGCAGTGTTACGACGAGGCACACGCACACGTAAATACACACGCACACAAACTAGCAACACATACGCACACAAAAACATTATTCATACACACATAAGTAAACATTCATTTACGCTGAACCGCAGCCATAAACATTCAACTCCAAAAATAAAAACCACACACACACACACACACACACACACACACACACACACACACACACACACACAAACTCTGATAGACAATGAGTTCAAATAGGTGTGATTCTCTCTGTCTGTCTGTCTCTCTCTGTCTCTCTAGCACCCTATAATAACATCCACTTTATCTCCATTCACCAGAACTCTCCTCCATCTCTATCTGATCTCTCCCTCTCCCAGTCGGTATGATATTCTCTCTTCTAATGATTTTTTCCTCACTTTCCTCTTCTCCATCTTTTATCTCTTTCTTCGCCATCTTTCATTCTGTCCTCCTCCTCCACCTCGACGTCTTCCTTTGTCTCTCACTCCTTCCTCATCTCCCTTCCCCCTTTTCCATTCCTCAAGTTTCTCGATAAAACTCCCTCCTAAATTTGCCTTCTCCCCTTCTTCCAAACCATCCATCCTTTCACACACCTGTATACTTTCATCCTCTTCGCTACCCCCTCATTCTTTTTCTTTTTACACCTTATATAAGATCTTTACTTACTGTCCTGTTTAGATTTCTTCACAGGTCTTACGGTGATAATTCCATACACAGAACTGTACCTGCATAAGATCACTACTTGCTGTCCTGTCGAGATCTAACTGAAGGTCTTGTGGCAGAAATTCCACAATCCTGCATAGGGTCTTTATTTACTATCCTATTGAAGTCTTTCCACACGTCTACAGAATTTACTAATTTTTATCAATATTCTCTCTCTCTCTCTCTCTCTCTCTCTCTCTCTCTCTCTCTCTCTCTCTCTCTCTCTCTCTCTCTCAAACACACACACACACACACACACACAATTTACACGCACTCCATCTCTCTCCACCTCCGGAATCCAGGTCGGGTCCTCTTGTTATTTACAGCCACGATATAATAACGGGGACACCAGTACTGCCAGAGCAGAGGGTGGGGGTGGGGGTGTATGTGGATGGTGTGGGTGGATGTATGTGGATGGTGTGGGTGTGGGTGGATGTAGGTGTCACTCTAATAACGGAGACCCCAATACTACACGAATATGGTGTGTGTGTGTGTGTGTGTGTGTGTGTGTGTGTGTGTGTGTGTGTGTGTGTGTGTGTGTGTGTGTGTGTGTGTGTGTGTGTGTGTGTGTGTGTGTGTGTGTGTTTCACGTACTCCAATACCTGAATAAGATAATGCTACGGCTCAAAATTCTTTCCCTAGTACTTCTTCCATTGCTGCAACTCGACATTCAAGACGGGGAGAAGGAATTTTAGACCAAGCTGAAGTAAAAGGAGTAAAGCAGCCTCGATCACATCAAGAGTTGAGAGAGAGAGAGAGAGAGAGAGAGAGAGAGAGAGAGAGAGAGAGAGAGAGAGAGAGAGAGAGAGAGAGAGAGAGAGAGAGAGAGAGAGACCCCAACAGCTTCGTTCACATGCAGAAATATATAAATCACTAAAACTTCATTATATCTGCCCAGCCAAGCATATCATCGTAACACCGCAAGGAAAAAATAAATTAGTTCACGACACAAAAATTTACGAGAGAGAATCCGCTAGGCCGTCTATTAATACAGTGCAAATCCTGTTACATGGCGCGTAAAAATAAAAATAAAAAAATGGCGAAATCTGAATCCATATTTATCAACCCTCCTGTGCCTGTGTTAAAGGTTGAGAGGGACGCCTTCATGTGGTGGCATCGGATATGACTGGACGGTGGAGTTGCCCGGTTATACAAACATCCCTCAATCCCCTCCCTATTCTCTGACGGGAGGATGGACTGCACTGTACAAGAGTGGTAGCTCCGACCTGCAGTCCACTGGGTTTACGTTCAGATAAGCCTGGGTTTGCAACTACTCCGACTACTACTATCCTCTTCTTACGCTAACTTGACTTAAAATTACCATCTCTCCATCTTGAATCCTGAGTTCCAACAATCCAACAGCAGATTAATACTAAAATTCTGTTTGTCACGAAGAAGTGCTATGGCGGTGATAATTGACGCTGTATTCATGAACACTCACCATTTAGTTGTATATATCTATAGTATTTTCATTATATCTTGATCGAAAAATGCTCATCTCTCTACTTTGAATGCTGAGTTACAATAATCAATCAACAATGGAAATCGATGCTAGTCATGAACTACAATGGAAAGTATGTAGAGCCATAGCATTGTCTTTTTCTGCCACTGAACTATGTAAAATAAGCTGTCAAAGAACGAAAATCTGGGCCATGTTAAGGTGAAAAGAGTATAGTTTATGCCTTGGTGTTCACTCTTACGCCTACCATACATTTCACAAATATGAGCGAATATTAAAGCCAAAAAGAAAGAGAAAAAAATCACAGAAACTGTCTTTAATATCATGTAAATAACAGGGAGACTTGTATTTATCCTCTGATTTCATTCGAATCCTTTATAAATCCTGTTTATTGGTTAGGATTCTTTATACATACGATCCCTGGAAAGAAAATTAGAAAGTTCTGAATCTCTCACGGGCAGCACGCGACAGTTTCTTCCAATAAACGCGGCCTGGAAAAAAAAAAAAAAAAAAAAACTGAGCAAATCCACTAAATTCTTTTGATTAAGATGAGGCTCGCATTCTTTCAGCTCAAGTGCCGTTACGTGCGTGGCTTAAGCGGGAGTACAATGAGGCCTTTTATGGAGTTCAAATGGAGTACAACTGTTATTTTATGAAGTCCTAAATGGCTTTGTTTTTTTGATCGAATACGAGTACCGCTATTAATTCGGTCGTCATCTATACTAACTATCGTCGCAAGAGTAATGAAGTGACGATATAAGAGATTGGAAACTGAAGACATAAAAGAGAGACGTAAACGTATCGCAAAAATTACCTCTTAGTGATTGATGCTTAAATTGTGCTCTTTCATTTTTGTCTAGAAGTCTTTGGGGGAGATGAAGCTAGGACTGAATTGCCTAGATAAGAATAATTCCGCTAATAATAATAATAATAATAATAATAATAATAATAATAATAATGGCAACACAGTGTAGTTTCCGTAAAGGCGTTTGTGTACACTGTCCAATTTATGAATTCGTTAGCTTCATAAAATCATCTGGCGGCAGCAGGACTAACGAATATAAGACGTAACTGAATTAAAGGAAGCGGAGACTTTATCAATTCAGTCACTACAAATTCAGTCAAGATGCAAGAAAAAAAAAAAAAAACATGGTACTAAATGGAGTTTCATTAGAATAAAAAAACTCTCAGTCCGCCTTATGTTCCTTGTACACTTGTTGCTAAGCTGCTGTTCACTGCCAGCTCAGAAAAGAAGAAAGAAGAGACAATAACAGGAAAGGAGGAGAATGGAGACCTGGCAAGAGATTCTTCTGCTTTTTTCATATTTTTTTTTTTTTTACACAGGATGCTTATTTAGACTTGTAAAGGTGTAATATTCTAGGTCTATTATCAAAACTGAGTGAAGGTGTGTGTGTGTGTGTGTGTGTGTGTGTGTGTGTGTGTGTGTGTGTGTGTGTGTGTGTGTGTGTGTGTGTGTGTGTGTGTGTGTGTGTGTGTGTAGGTGTTCTATAACCAACCAGAAATATATTAGGTGCTTCATCACACCTTCGAGTATTCACTTATGATGTTACGGCCGAATATTGATTTGTCTCTGCTTCCGCTTCCTGTTCATCATCCCTCTAACCCTTTCAGCCCAACGATCCCTCTTTTATTTTATTCTTTTTTTTTTTTTTTTGCCAGTCAATTTTACGCAGCTTTAGTTTCTTTCAAAGTGGAAGAGTTATATAATGCTTATTTTAACCTTTTCACTACGAGAGGTCTTCCCTGAGTGGAACAAAATCATCTGGAGCTTGAAAACATGAAGAGAAATGAAATAAAGACGTCATCATACTAAAAATGTTCATGGATTTTCAGTGCAAGAAGCTGCCAATCAACTAAGACTTCACAGGGGAAACATCAACAAAGAGGTTAATAACAGATGCACAAAAAAGCCTACTGACTACCGTTGTCGATGCATCAGGAAAAAAATCATAGAAGTTTCGTTTACCCTTCCCTCACGCTGCCTATACAGTACAGTGCAATGCCAAACCCAAACACGAGGAAACGGAGGATTAGTGAAGGGTGCAGTGATGGTGTATGTCAAAAGTGAAATCCTGGTTTCTGGGAGGTGAAGGGTGGCCATTGAAGGGGAGCGAACCGGGGAGTAGGGAGCTGAATGACGGAGTACATGAATGATAAAGCTATGGAAATGTAACCATAACCCTTCCATGTGTGTGCTGCATCCCAGGGGCTGCGTGTATGAAACACATCCCTCCAGCCCGCACCTCTCCCTACCTACTCTTCCCTCTCTCACCTCTCCCCACATACTCCTCCCTCCCTCACCTCTCCCTACCTACTCCTCCCTCCCTCACCTCTCTCTACCTACTCCTCCCTCCCTCCCTCCGTCAGAAATCGGCCCCGTCATGGCGAGTCACCAGGCACTTAAGCCCACTCGCCCGCGACGAACAGCCACAATCACCGGGTCGAGATGTGCTTAAAAACCGGATTTATCATTTCACCACGTCGGGTCGCGAGATCCACTTGTGGTCGTGTGCTGAGAACGTGCTGGACGGACGGAGACGGCTAGGGACGGAAGCGGACCGGGCCAGGAGGAGAGAAATGGATAATGATGACGGACAGAGATGGAGAGGGACGGAAGATGAGAAGGCTGGGAGGAGACGGACGGATATTGATGGAGACCGACGGCATAGGGCACGAACGGGGGTTGAAGGAGACGGATATGTACTGCAGAAGACGGACTAGGACGGACGCGGACGGGGCTACGAAAGGGTGGGACGTATACTGATAGAGACGAACGGAGACGGACAGAGACAGGCGAAAAAGGAGTTACTGAGGGAAGAGATCGAAAAACAGAAAGAACAGGAGAGAAAACGGGAGTCAATAAGGGATGGGGCTGAAAGATACTGATAACTGCACACACACACACACACACACACACACACACACATAAATACCACGCGCACGCAATTATCACAACAAAAACACTTAAACCATAGTAATTACAACTTACACTTTTACGGCACCATGTTTTCCAGTGACTTAAGTGAACAGACAAAGTTGGAGTCCTTGATATGTAAGTGGACCCTAAGGGGAGGTGGGGAAAAGGGGGAAAAAGAAAACCTGATAGGGAAAACAAAAGTAAGGGAAAACGAAAGGGGGAAAAGGCAGAGGATTAAAGAAGGAATGGAAAGAAAAATGTTACTCCTTCATTCTGCTACCTACAGACGATTTTCTTCAACTCAGAGAGAGAGAGAGAGAGAGAGAGAGAGAGAGAGAGAGAGAGAATAAATAAGATGAGACGATGAAGTGTGTGGGGAATGTGGAAAGAGAAGGAGACAAGAAGTGGAGATGGGGTTGGTGGGGCGGGCGTGGAGTCATATACCTTTTTTTTATTATTTTATCTTTTTTTTTATCTCTAACAACCTCGTCAGCTGAGTAAAACGATTTTCCCCACGCCTAGATACACACACACACACACACACACACACACACACACACACACACACACACACACACACACACACACACTCACACCACACACACACACACACACACACACACACACACACACACACACACACACACACACACACACACACACACACACACACACACACACACACACACCTTTCAGTCATGCACTCGCTTTTTACTGTGATTTTAATATTCACTAATGCTTGTCTTTAAATATTTAAGTGTTCATTTGTTAAACTTTTTCCATGCGCAGGGATTTTCACCACCAAGCGCACACACACACACACACACACACACACACACACACACACACACACACACACACACACACACACACACACACACACACACACACACACAAACCATAAAGAAAAGAATGACGCTACTGTAAGAAAAACAAAGAGTACAATAAAATATTCCTACAGTAAGAAGGGCTAAAAGCAAGAAATCCTATAATAAGAGAGACTAAAGAAGAAAATCACACAGTAAGAGAGACGAGGAATAAAAGAAGGAAGGGAGGGCAACAGTAAAAGAAGGTAATTTACAAGAAGGGAAATTAAGAAGCACAGAAGGTAGTCAAAACTAATCACTCTGAAACTATCTAAGTGGATGAAAGAAGAGAAATACCATGTTTTTTTTTTGTTTTTTTTTTTGAGCAATGTAGGTAGAGAAGCTGAGGTGATTCGAGGTTAGAGGATGAATGGCGTGTAATGCAATCCTGGTATTCTGTTATGCTATGCTTCACCCTATGTTCCTCCAGCCCCAACCATCGTATGCTATGCTACTTACTTCATCCTTATACATAAATTTTACTCCCAAATCCCATGAGACTTTATCCCTGCAACCTTCACACGCGTTTGTCAGTTCTGAAGAAACCAGTTACAGTGACGGGATTTGTTACAGTTTCCATCCATTAACTCCTTCCCAGCCTGGTTTC
This sequence comes from Coenobita brevimanus, assembly GCF_032717465.1. Taxonomy (NCBI): domain Eukaryota; kingdom Metazoa; phylum Arthropoda; class Malacostraca; order Decapoda; family Coenobitidae; genus Coenobita; species Coenobita brevimanus. Next base: position 59,317,652 of record NC_136959.1, on the reverse strand, counting down.
TCTCTCTCTCTCTCTCTCTCTCTCTCTCTCTCTCTCTCTCTCTCTCTCTCAGGGAGCTAAATATAAGTGTAAAAAGGGGGAAAAATACGCGCACGTCATCGTATTTAAGAAGGTATAAAGAGGGCTGTATGAACTGACAAAAAAAGATGATGATGATGATGAAAAGCAGGAGAGGTATAAGACTGAAAATTACAAGAGGCAGGTGCTATAAAACCCATCGACATGTCACTGAAACAGCCCCAGTGGTACCTTTACACAAGTCCTGAATCGCACATCTCTACCATATTATAAGGTACACCCTTAACAGGAACTTAAACTACGTATGAGGGATCTAAGGAGGTAAATTAAATGATGAACTGAAAGATTATTCTGAACAAAGAGCATATGGATTAAGGAAGAGATGTGCAAGAGTTAAATTATTTGTGTCTTAACTCCAAAGGGAAGCAAATGTGAGAAACAAAGGGAAGAGAAGCAAACCTGATGAAAGGGGGAGTTGTAAGTGTTGGAACTGTTGTACTTGCTTTCCTACAGGAATCTCGACCGACCCTTTGACCCTTCCCCTCCCTCTGGCTACGCTATTGCTTGAAACTGTAACCAAGAATCGGGTTGCGAGGCATAAACGAAGGCTGAGGAAAGATTGCTGCCAGTTATGAAGTGTCAGTAGCACCCACGGCGGTTTGAGTAGTGCTGAAATGTGGGGAGGGAGGTGAAGAGTCGCCCAATGAAAGTCGTGTTTAGTAGTGTTCCAGATACGAGGGTAAAGTCTGTGAGGAAGCTTGCCTGCAGGGTGAACGTGGGGTGATCTTGATAATGTGACGATGAGTGAAAGCTTCGATAATACACATGAGGGACGACTTACAAGGAGAAGTTAAAGTAGCGCAATGATGAGGCTAAATCAAATGTAGCTATTAACAAATTCATAAATATGTTTTACTGTATATATACCGATACACATATTTTCACAAACATACACAACTGTGAACTGCCTACCTACATTACGTATGGGTATGGGTATGAAACTCTACGGGCCACTCAAACCACATTTCACTCTGCTGTCCCCCGAATACCCTTCCCATTGCCAGTCGGGATAGTCAGACTGGAATCACAAAATAAGACGGAAATCAGACCTGCTTGTTTGGTAAGTATATACAAAGTTACATAAGGCGTCTTTAGAGAGCCGGCTTATGATACGTGACGAGTAAAGCCATCCAATTACAAAAAAAATGGTCCTAATATTTAAGAAACCCTCAGAGCAAAGGTTCCCAGCATTTTTCAAGTCACTTCCTACTTTCGCCAGGAAATCCATACTCCCTCTCCATCCCCCTCCCCCTTAACACACAACCATGATATATCGTCTCAGCCTGTTTGTGATTGGGTTTTTCTGTTATCCGAAAACCGATGAATATTAGCCTGAACACCCCTACATGATGAAGAGGATAATGAAGGTTCTATGTAACTAATTCATTTCGAAAACTGTACGCTAAATCTGAATAAGATCGTCAGGAGAGCAAAATGCCACTTTTGTTTACCATATAGTGTTCAGTAGTAATTAAGATTTGTATGGAATGGTGCCTTCTTCCCTACCTCCCCCTTCTCTCTCTCTCTCTCTCTCTCTCTCTCCTAGCCAAACGTAAACATCCCTCCCCCCCCCATAAAACGAATAAATGCTACTTCTGTTATGTATAAGCATTTTTATATAACAGTACTTAAGGCTCCTTTTTACCATCTACCTAGAATTTATCGAATAGTACCTTCCCTTCTTCCTTCTTCCTCCTCGCTCTCTCCTTCCTTCCAACCCCCGAACCTCCCCGCTCCTTCCTTCCACCCCCAACCTCCCCCCTCCTTCCTTCGCCAGACCTCTCCCCTCCCCACTCCTCCACACGGGAAAATAATTGCTACTCCTACTGGCTGCCATATTGCGTTGCGTATATAACAAGAATGTAAAAAAAAGTTTATGACCAAGTGCTTAAGGTAAAAAATGTACTGTGTTGCTTCTCTCTCTCTCTCTCTCTCTCTCTCTCTCTCCTACTCCACCTACCGATACCTCTCCCCCCTCCCCAAGACAAATATATATTAGTCTTACCCAACGGTCATATTGTGTTGTGGACAGTAATCACCAAGAAGTGTAAAAAAAAAAAAAAAAAGAACAAAAAAGAGAAAGAAAGAAAGAAAGAAAAAGACCGTGGCACCTCCCTCCCCCTCCCCCCTACCTTCCCTAGCCACAACCCTCAACCCCCCTCAAAGGAAACAAATTGTACACCGGTGGCCATATGTGTACAGTACTTACCAAGAAATGTACAAAGTGGTGCTCCATCAGCTATTTACATCTGAAACTGTACATTATTTTCACCAAACCATTCCGTCAGGTAAAATAAAAATAATTGTATATCTGCTATCATAATGTGTTTTTTTTTTCTTTTTTTTTTTAGTGCTCACAGAAAATTTTATTGCCTCCCCTATCCCTCTCTTCTCCTACTCCACCATCTGTAACCCCGTAGACAAAAAAATAAGTAAATAAAGTAAAAAATAAAAATAACAAAATAAAAACAATACCTCCACTGGTTACCATACTGTGTTGTGGTTGGTAGTCCTACTGTACTTACCCAAATCGGCACAAAAACTGATACTAATGTTTACTCAGCACTCGTAAAAAAATATATAAAGTCGAATGATTCATGGTTTTATAAAGTACTTAGAAATTTTTAAAATATACACGGGTTTATCTAGTCTTAAATGTGTTCTATAATTATACATGTTTATATATTACTTAAGACTGTCTCCAAAAATTATATATAAGTACAATATGTGCATTCAGTACTCAGCCAAAGATGTACAGACGAAGCCTTCCTCCTTCCTAATTCCTTAACCTTCTTGACTACAAAGGAGGAACCAGACCCTACCACTGCCCCCATCAGCGCCCCCTCCGCCCCCACCCTGACCTGGAAATGAGCACAGACCGCAATTACCCTCCACCCGGGACCACCGACCCCCGGACCAAAGTAAATCCTCTGTTAGACAAAGAAGGGAACAAAGACCAGGGCGATGGCACTGGCGAGAAAAAAAAACAAAAAAACACAACCCTCTCTCTCTCTCTCTCTCTCTCTCTCTCTCTCTCTCTCTCTCTCTCTCATGCTTCGCTACATTCTGTTTGCATTCGGGTCTTATCACTTCGTAGAAACCGTATTGTGTGTGTGATCTGTGTACCATAAGTATAATTATAAAACACACACACACACACACACACACACACACACACACACACACACACACAGTACGTAAAAAAAAATCTTGCACTATATTTTTTGTACCATAAAAGTTCTGCATTTGCTTAAGCCTCAAAAATCAACATCATCAACTGAAAATTCTCCATAATTCAGAATTTATGACATGGGAGTCCATCTTTTAGGCTCGTAAATTTCAGCACTAAACCTACACACACACACACACACACACACACACACACACACACACACACACACACACACACATAGACTGGCTACCATCAACGCTGACTGTCCATAATGTCTGTCTAGCCTGTCTGTCTGCCCAGGTTAGACTGTCTTCTCAGGGGTTTATATCCATTAAAAATAAAGAAAAACGAATGGAACAGAAAAAATGCTAATCGAGGTCTGGTAGTCTTCAAAAAGTGGAGTTCTGATATTTTTTGTGTCATTTTGTCACAGAGTAGAAATGTGTGTGTGTGTGTGTGTGTGTGTGTGTGTGTGTGTGTGTGTGTGTGTGTGTGTGTGTGTGTGTGTGTGTGTGTGTGTGTGTGTGTGTGTGTGTGTGTGTGTGTGTGTGTGTGTGTGTGTGTGTGTGTGTGTGTGTGTGTGTGTGTGTGTGTGTGTGTGTGTGTGTGTGTGTGTGTGTGTGTGTACAAAAGTATAAAACCATCACATAAACAAATACACAGGTTCCCAGCAAAATACAGCACCCACCCCTAAATTCCAGCCAAAATACACCAAAGGAAAAGTATAGAAATAAGCTAAAAACAAAAAGCAGGGTCCCATTCTTCCGTCTAGCCACAACAAACGCAATTTCTTAGCATAAATCACAGTCATTTCACAGTCCACCACGCGAGGTAAGAGTTATAAATGTTGGGTGGCCTGCTCATAAATACAGTCAGTGTAGGGAGAGGGGGGGAAAGATGAGGGGGAAAAGGGGGGATGGGAGAAGGGGACGAAGGAGTGGGAAGGGGAGAAGGAAAAGCGAAAAGAGTAAGATAGGAAAGGAAAAGGAGGAGGAGGTTTGGGGAAGGAGAGGGACAGGAAAGGGTCAAGGGAAGGAAAGGGGAAGGGGATGAAGATGGGAATAAAGAGATGGAGGAGGAAGGAAAGATTGAGGGGTTAGAGGAAGGAATGAAGAGCAACAGGAGTAAAATAAGAGAGGGCTAAGAAGAATGTGTGTGTGAGGGGTGAGAGAAGAGGAATGAAAGAGAAACTGAAGGGAGGGGGGGAGAGGAAAGGAGAGGGGGAAGTCGAACAGAAGGTGGGAGAGGGAGCTGAGGGGGGAGGGGTGGACTTGTTAGGTGTAAATATGATCGATGAAGGGCAGAGGACGGTGGCCGAACGAAAAGGCACAGGAATAACACACCGTCAGAAATTGGTCCCTGTAGCTGACGCAGAGTGGAGGCCTTCACACACACACACACACACACTTCCTTCTTTTTCTGTCTGGCACCTCCAATACGCGTCACCTTGCGTCGCCCGTGTATGGTCTCTGGGTGACATGAAAATTGCCCTATGGCGGTCGAGGCGGGGAAAATGAATCTATGGGCGACGTGATTTTTTTGTGCAAGTCAACACAAATCTCCGACATAAAAGATGGGGGGAGGGGGAGGAATTGAGGGGGAGGGGGAGGAATTGAGGGGGAAAGGGAGGGGGAGGGAATGAATGAAGGGGAGGGGGGTGAATGAAAGGGGAGAAATTATTTGAGTTCCGTTACTTTTAGGCCCCTTAACCTCTTCAGTCCTTTTTACACTATTATATCCTTGCTTTCATCATCATCATCATCATCATCATCATCATCATCATCCGATTCATCTTAAAAGTCTCCTCCATACCAGAAAGTATCGCTAAATAAAATCGTCTGACGGTAATAAAAATAAAGAGATAATTACGTTCTCAGAATTAAATAAATATATCTGAAATAATAGGCATCTGCAGCAAAATTATCACAAATTATATACCCGTGAAAATGACGAAATACTGCCACTGAGGAGGAAATAACAATAAAGGCTGTGTGGCAAACGATCAATATTTTCTACTAATAAAGCTCTTCAGTTCCATTAATACAGATGTACGTGCCTTCCCTGCCTACCCTCACACCTGCATCACCTGTAATTCCATCCTCCCACCCGGGGCAACCATATGTCACAGGCAAACGACCCTCCCTTGCCTCACCACGCTTGCACCACGCTAACAAGGTATCCACGCCTCATAATAGCCGTAATGATGTCTGATTTACCGGTGATAATGGAAGTAATGGTGTCCTATTTACTGGTGAAAGTGCAAAAGGTGCCACATAGTGTCAAGGGAAGTAGTGCCAGTGCCAGTGTCCTAAATGGCACGAAAAATTACTCACTGTTGGCTATACTCAGTTCTCTTTATCTAGACAAAAAACTGATCTATCTTATAATAATTCAGAGTTTTAACAAGAGATTAACACTTGAATATGGCGCTAGTCAGGAAGAAGTGTTATGAAAATGATAGAATCCTAGTATATCCCTTTCTGACACTAAGCTACAGGAAATAAGTTGCAAAAGGACGAAAATCTCCGCCTCCTTATGGTGAATGAATTACAGGACTGTGAAGAGTGTCTGTCGATGTATAAATATGTTAACTGACGGACTTACGAAATACATGGAAAGGATAACGTCATGTATCATCAATATTCTGTACCGCAATATTACACGACTACCAGACAGACATATACTCTCATTTACTCTCTCTCTCTCTCACACACACACACACAACACACACAAACTCCCCACGCACACCCTCCCCACACACACACTACTAGACAATTTCCACTGATTACATTTTTTTCCGGAAAGGTGTTGCGGCACCCTCGTAAAATGGAACACAGGTAAGCGGGTGACGTAAGGAACCATTGCCGGGGTCTCCTCTATTTGGATAACACTTAGCTGTAATGGTGGTGGTGTGGTGGTTGGGATGGTAGGTAGTGGTAGCAGTGGAATGGCAGGTGTGGTAGTTAAGGTAGCGGTGGTGGTGAGGGTGGTAGGCAGTGTTGTTGTGGTGGTGGTGGGTGGCAAGGTTATGATGGTTCTGGATGTGGTGGTGGGGACAGATGTGGTGGTTAGTGGATGTAGCAGTGATGATGGTGGATGGGACGGTGGTAATGGGGATGATATATATGTTGTGGTGGATGTGGTAGTAATAGTGGGAAAGGTAGCAGCATCTGTCATTAGGTGTGGTAGTGTTGGTAGTAAGTAGTGGAGGATTTAGTTACAATAATAGTTATACCTCGTCATATTCCTCACAACTGCAAATGAGCTCCAGATACAAGATGAGGAAAACAAAATCATCAGAGTGCCCAATGAAATAAGACGTAGTAGTAGTAGTAGTAGCAGTAGTAGTAGTAGTAGTAGTAGTAGTAGTAGTAGTAGTAGTAGCAGCAGCAGCAGTAGTAGTAGTAACAGCAGCAGCAGTAGTAGTAGTAGTAGCAGTAGTAGTAGTAGTGGCAATACTAGTAGTAGCAGTAGTGCAAAGAGCAAGATGCGGCATTTAGAGTGATTACAGATGACGTGACAAAACTATGCTAGCACACACACACACACACACACACACACACACACACACACACACACACACACACACACACACACACACACACACACACACAGTCCCTCAGGGTAGATTACACACCAACCAAATTACATCCAACCCCTTCTTACTCCCTCTACTCCTCCCCCTCTCCATTCTTGCTCCATACCGATCCCCTCCTTCCCCCTTCTGCCTTTATTTTCCTCCCCCCCCTCCTCCCTCTACTTTCCTCCTCTCCTTTCTTCCCAATTTCCTCCTCCTCACTCCTCTCTCACTCTCTTCCCCTCATTCTTGCTTCGTAAAGACCCTTATTCCCTCTCTCTACCCCCTCCCTCCCTTCTTTGCTTCCCTTCTCCTTCCTCTTCCTACACCTTCCCTCTTCTTAATTCTTCCTTCGTCTAATTTCCTCTCTCTCATTCCCTCACACCCCTCTCATTATTTCAATCTCAGTTCCTCCCTTCCATTGTTACTTCACACAGCCATCCGTCAACTCTCCATCTCCTTCCTGCTTCTTCTTCCTGCTCTCTCCATCCTTCCTCCACCCCCTTTTTGCTCCTCTTCCCCCTCCACACCCCTTCCTCCTCCTCATTCCACTCCCAGTCCCTCCATGTTTCCCTATTTTTTTCATGGTCCTCCTTCCACATCCACTTTATTTTTCTAACTCATTCTGTTTCTTTCTTGTCCTTCCTCTATCGATTTCCCACTCAAAAGGACAATGGGCCTCCTGTTATCTGTACTTCTTATTTTCCCCAATGTACTTCATTTTCACTCCCCTCCCTCCCTTTTTTCTCCAATCCCCCTCGCCTCTCACCTTCATTTCTCCCTTCCCATCTTTTCATCGCTGCCCCCTGCTTCCTCACTAACACTTCCTTCGTTCCTTCATTCATTCATTCCCTTCCCCTAACAGTAAGACGCTCCCCTCCTTCCCCAACTCCCCTTCCCCTCTCTCCCCTCCCCGTTCCCTTCCCCCAGCCCCTCCAATTTTCCCTGATGTGTGTTAATCTAACCCAAAAAACAGAGTGATTTACCCTCAAGCAGTCGTCTGGATTTACCGCTGGGGTGTGGTGAATGGTGGTGGTGGTAATGGTGGTAATGATGGGAGTAGTAGTGATAGTGATGGTAGCAATGGTGTTGGTAATAGTGGTTGTGGTGGTGGTGGTTGTGGTGGTTGTGGTGGTGGTGGTTGTGGTGGTGGTGGTTGTGGTGGCGTTTTTTATGGCTGCTGATCTTACTGACTGTGGTGGTGGTTGTGGTACTGGTTGATGGTGGTAATAGTGGTGGCTGTTGTGGTAGTGATGGTGGTAGAAATGACAGTGTTGTTGTTTTTGTTGTTCGCGGTGACAGGACAGCAGTGGTGTTTTTACAGGTGTTGATGGTGGTAATAAAACTGATAATGATGATGATGATGATGATGACGATGATAATAATGATGATGATGACAGTAGCAGGAAAGTTGTCGGTGGTGGTGAAAGTGGTAGAGGTGTAGTTATTAATGTTGTTGGTAGTTGTGATAGTGTTGTTACTGCTCTTGAAGACTGTGCTTGCGATGGTAGTGACAGTGGTGTTAGTGCTGACCGTAGTGGTAGTGGTGTTGGTGACAGTGTGAGTGGTTGTGTTGCTGGTGGTCGTGATAGTGGTATTGATAGTGGTAGTTGTTACTGATGGTGTGGCGTTGGTGGTTGTGCCGGTAGTGGTGGTTGATGATGATAGTGGCAGTCATTTTTATTGCTCGCAATGGCAATAATATGCACAGAAATGTTGATGGTGGCGCGATTTACCTGTTACCTGCATGAATCACTACTCTCTGGGGGTGAAATGACCAAGCACAGGTGGTTCGCGAAAATAAAGCAACATTTTCACTTTACTCCCTTAACCCTTTCAGTCCAAGGTATTTTATTATTATTTATTCTTCTTATCGCCAATTATTTTTAGTACTTTTTTCTTTCATTCTTTATTCCTGCTATTTCCAGACGATTTTATTTAGCACAGAAGAGCTACGGTGCATAAAAACAAGGCGGAATTTTCCTTTTATTGCCCTGACCTCAATCATTGCTGAGATTTTTTTTTTTTCTGATATCTACGGACGATTATTTTCCCAGTTTGAAGACGTCTGGTGGTGGAGGGGTTGATAAAGGGTATATATAAAACACCTACAGCTCGAAAAGTCTCTCCTCAGCTGAATAAAATCGTCTGGAGGCAGCGAGAATGAGACCTGAATGACATCTTTGGCTGAGGCGATTAAGAGGGGTTTGGAACAAATTGGACATGATTTCTTTTCGGCATCCCAGACTCATCCATCACCACCAGCATCATCACCATCCACATCACCAGCACCACCCACATCACCATCATCATCACCACCCACATCCCCACCACCACTATCACCACCACCACCACCTGTATAACCACCGCCCACATCACCACCACCACCACCACCACCCGTATCATCACCACCACCACCACTACTATCACCACCGCCCACATCACCACCACCACCACCCACACCACCACCATCACCACCACCATCCACATCATCATCCCCATCCTCAGTATCATCATCGTCACCCTAATTCCGCCAACAAAAGAGGTGGGTCGAATCTAGAAACAGGTACGGGAAACCTCTCGCAGAAACGAAGACACAGAAATAATGTTCAAAATCCACGTTAACACATTTCAAGCCAGGTAGTCAAGGAGCCAGACGTGGTGTATGCACGCGGGTTCAATTTCCCTGCAAGTGCTTGTGAATTGATGGCAAAAACCTGCTTCACATTTCTTACTGGCAGTTCACTTTGTCTCTATCCCAATCTGTTGACCCTAGATCTTCCCCTTCCCTCTTCTTCTTCCCCTTCCCTCCTCCTCTTCCCCTACCCTCCTCTTCTTCCCCTTCCCTCCTCTTCTTCCCCTCCCTTCCTTTATACACGCGAAGAGGAGATTTATAAGATAATACAAGCTTTAAACTCATTTAGTAGTCATTTATATCACACACTAAATGAGTTCTTCCGTTGCTCTTGAAACACACACACACACACACACACACACACACACACACACACACACACACACACACACACACACACACACACACACACACACACACACACACCACTGTCCTCGTAGTGAAGAGGATTAACAGAATACAGGTGAGCACTCCCGACGTCCCCCCACCTCAAGAACCCCCATCCCCCACCTTACTCTCCTCGCCCCTTCATCACCCCCCACCTTACCCCCACCCTCCTCTCCACCTCCCCCTCTTCTACTCCCTTCACCCCTTTATCTCCCCGTCTCCCCACTCCTCCCCACTCCACCAGGAGTCTCCCCAGCTCTCAACTTTCATGGCGCCCTCAGCGTTTTTGTCATTAATAAAACCCGTCTACTCTCACCGTCCCTTCCCTTCCCTCCTTCAGGCGCTTTACCTGTGCGGGCCAAAATCACGAACCGCAATTCCGGGTCATTTCAAGCTTCCCCGGGGCCACTTACCTGGGGCCACTTACCTGCGTCATTAAGTGGCTAAGTGAGGTGAAAGACTCCATTAACAAACAAGGTTGCAGTGGATGGGGTTATTTTTGCATATAGCCCCGCCCGTTTTCAGGGTGTGTGTGTGTGTGTGTGTGTGAGAAACATAAAATTAACAAAGCAATTAACGCTCAGCAATGCTATATCCAAATCATGCAAAGATATGGTTATCATCATCATCATCATCATTATCATCATCATCATTATTATTATCATCATCATCATCATCATCATCATCATCATCATCATCATCATCATCATCATCATCATCATCATCATCATCATCATCATCATCATCATCATCATCATCATCATCATCCAGACTTCATTTCCCACCTATGGATGGGGCGAGGTAGGGTCAAATGAGCAAGTGAAAAAAAAAAAAGACAATGAGAACTAATTAGAATGAGAACGAAAAAATATATATATATATCCGCAACATCGAACCCCACTTCCCAAACTCTATCCCAACTCCTCACCAAGCCCACCCCACCCTCGCCCAACCCCAATCCATTCACAACCCAACCCTACCCCAAACCCTACCAACCCAACTCCTACCCCTCCTCAACCCTACACCAGCACAGCCCCACCCCGTCCCCTCCCCAATCCAGCACCACCACAACCCCACTCCTTCCCCAAACCCAACCCCACCACAACCCCACCCCTTCCCCTCCCCAACCCGGCACCACCACAACCCCACCCCTTCCCCTCCAAAAACCCCTAGCCAACCCCACCCCAACCCCACACCCCAGCCATCAATAATGCTACCTCTGTCGACAGCTCCCAAACAGGTCGAGTAAGAACTAATGACGAAGGAATCATGCGCTAAAACACTCCCCTCGTAAAAATCTGCTGTGGAGGGTCGTGGTGAGGTCAGGGGAAGGGAGGGAGGGAAAAAGGGAGAGAGGAAGGGAAGAAGGGAGAAAGAAAGGACGAGGAAGGGAGAAGGATGGGAGGAAGAGAGAAAGAGAGAGGGGTAGAGAGGGATGCATGTAGGGAGGGAGAGGTAGAAAGCAAAGGAGTGATGGAAGGAGGATAGGAGAGGGGAAACGAGGGAGAGAGGGAGAGAACGAGGGGGATGGAGGAAAGGAAGATGTAGAAAGAGAGAGAGGGATGGAAGGAGAATAAGATAGGGGAAAGGAGGGAGAGAATGAGAGAGAGAGACACAGGTTAGAGAAGACGGAAAGACATATAGATAAGGATGGGTGGAAGGAGAAAGGGAGATAGAAAAGGAGGGAGAGGGAGGGAGGGAGTGGGAGAAACGGAGACATGGGGAGGATTTTAAAGAGAGGGGTAGGGAAGGAAGGGAAAGAGGGAGGGGGAGCTAGAAGCGGAGTGAGGAATGGAAAGAAAGTGGGAGATAGGGAAGGAGGGAGGGAGAGACGGGAGGAAAGGAGACAGAGACAGGGAGGGAGGGAACAAGGGAGAGAAGGAAGTAAGGAGGAAGGCCTAGAGAGAGGCAGGGAGGGAAGGAAGAAAGGAGGAAGGAAATGATAGAAGAAAGAGGGAAGGATAGGGAGACAGGGGGTGGGGGGAAGGAAGGGAAGTTAGTGGTAGCGGCCTGACCCTCTGACCTACGTGACCTTTGACCTCTGGGTAACACACCACTCTCGCGAACTCTACCACCAGGCTTGATGAGAGAGAGAGAGAGAGAGAGAGAGAGAGAGGTTTTCACTGACAGCTCTACCTTACAATAAATACAGAAATACATTTATATTACACAGAATCGTATCTATCTACAAAGCTTTCGTTTCCACAGCTTTCTTTACATCTATCAGGCTCTCTACACATCAAATTTTTCTCTCTGTTCCCACCTGAAATCAAGAAATCAATGCGGATCAAATTTTTTTCCCCAAAGAATTAAATTTAAAATGTTCATACTAACATTTCCCATCGAGGCCAATTTCTTTAAACACACGTCATGATTTGAGTACGTCATTGTGCGTCACGGTGTCTCTGAACGTGAGGGCAAGCTAGGTCACTCGAGAATCATGTATTTGGAAAGATTAGAATTAGAGTCAGGAGGAAACTATTTATTTTTCGGGGAAACTATTTATTTTTCGTAATGGTGTATATGGTAAATGCCCAGACAGATGGTTATAAATTCTCAGTTCTCATTCTCACTACTAATTCCCTTCGACAGTCCTTTTGAACTACTATTATAAAAATGTTCACTCTTTTATGACGCATGTCAAATTCTCACTCTCTAATTCTCACTACTGCTACCCTTCGACAGTCCTTTTCATCTATTATCATCAAAATTTCTTCCTTTTTAATTCAATCTGTCAGCTGCTCAGTCACTCATTCTAACTACTTCTTCCCTTCTATAGTCCTTTTTATCTACTATTATAAAAATATCACCTTTTTAATTCAGCATGTCAGATTCACAGTCTCTCATTCTCACCACTTCTTCCTTTTCGACAGTCTCTTTCGTCTTTTAATATCAAAATTTCCTCCTTTTCCTTCCTTTTTATTCCGCTTGTAATATCCTGTCGTTGCCCTGCCCACACGTTGCTGTATTTATCAGTGTGTGTGAGGCTGCAGGCGTCTCGTGTGTCCGCAACATCTCGCTTTTTGTTGCACTTGTTCAATACGACGGTTGAGCGGACATGACCACGGAGGAGAGAGGGAAGGGAGACGGGGGAGAGGCAGGGGGAAGGGAGAAGGAGGAAAGGGAGAGGGAAGAGGAAGGGGGAGAGAAGGGTCAGTAAGAGTGTGTGGGAGGGGAGAAAGGGTGAGGGGAGAGGAGAGTATGTGAGAGAGTGAGGGGGATGACAGAGAGGGTGAGGGAAAAGGAAGGGGGAAAGGAGTGAAAGTGAGAAAGAGGGGGAAGGAGAAGGAGAGGAGGGTAAGTTTGAGAAAGGAGGAAGAGAGGTGGAGAGGAGAGTGGAAGAGGAAGATGGAGAGGAGGATTGGGGAGGAGGAGAGTGGGAGAAAAGACGGAAAGAAGGAAGGGGGATGGAGAGAAGGGGAAGAGTGAGGGAAGCAAAGAGGGAAAGACTAGGGCGAAATGGAGAGGAGTAGAAGGGAGAGAGACAGAGGGAAAGGAAGGGGAGGGGAAAGAGCTGGAGAGACAGAGAAGGGAGAAAAAGGATGGAAAGAGAAAATCTGACTGAAATAGGGAGAGGAAATACGAAAGGAAGGAAAAGACGAGAGAGGGAGAAGAGAAAAGTGGGTACGGGAGGTAAAGAGAAAAGGAGGGAAGGGAGGAGAAGAGAAAAAGGGTGAGGGGAGGAGAGAGGAGATAAGGGGGGGAAGGGAGGAAGAGAGGGGGGGAAGGAGTGGTTGAAGAGGAAATGAGTGAATATAAAGGAGAAGAGAATGGAAAAGAGGCCAAACAAAAATAAACTTACTAGTCCTTCAAGAAAATAGGAAAGGAAGAAGGTGGGGAAGAAATGGAAGAAGAAGAGAAAGACATAAAGAAACAAGAAGTAGAAGGAAGGGAGGAAGAAGAAAGGGAAGAAAGAGAAGGAGTAAAGAGATAGGAAAGTAGGCAGAAAGAAAGGAAGAAAAGAATAAAAAGAGATTAAGGAGCGAGGACAGGAAGAGAGGAAGAGGGAGAAGGAGGGTAGAGGAAGAGTCGAGAAAATTAGGGAGGAAATAATTAAGACGAGGGGGAGGGGAGGAAATTAGGGAAGGGAGGCAGAAACGAGAGAGAGAGAGAGAAACAAGAACATGTGAACACGGATGAATCGTGAACTCCAACTCAAACTCATTTTCCTATTTCGTTAAAACACATGAATCGATTTTTTGTCCAAAGATTAAATTTCACGAATAAAATTACACGAATATTACGTTCGGACATCGGGTTCCATTTTCTTTATTTCATTTTCGTTTTTTAGAGAAGGGGTGGGAGGGGAAACCATTAAATTTTGTCCGGTTCGTCTATTAACATTACCGCAAAATCGACCTGATCGTGATAATGGAGGTAATAACAATAATAGAACATTCTTTAACAGTGATGCGGATACAAGGAAAAAATGGCGAGAGAGAGAGAGAGAGAGAGAGAGAATAAATAGACATAAATAAACACAAGAACCAGCCAATCTCCCATCTCAAGTAGCACAAAAGGTAGCAAAAAAGTAGCGGTGCAAGATGGTGATATACGGAGCGGCAACGGAACAGCACCTCCAGTTACTTAAGGAGGAGGGGGAGAGGCAGTAAAAACAGGGGAAGAAGCACAGGCGTTGGATTAGTGAAGACAGTAACAGAACCAGGAAACTACTGTGTGTGTGGGTGGGGAAGAGAAACTAGCTACGTGAGGGTGAATACGGGGGACACGCAATAACACACGCACACACACGCATACGCACACACTTGCATAAACACATATACACACATACTCCTCCATCTCTTTCTCTCTCTCTCTCTCTCTCTCTCTCTCTCATGCCGGCACATCCACACAATCGCAATAACGCGGTGGAAACACAACGCATCAACAGTAACTGGCCACAGACAAGACCAGAAACAGCAACCAACACAGCACAACACAGAACAGCACGAGAATGAGGCAGCGAAACGTAACACAGCACCTCAACAACGATTAACACAGCACCAAAGTCAAACAGCACGAGAAATAAAACAGAGACTTAACAAAGCATCTCAACAGCGACTAACACAGCAAAACGTCGAACATAATAAATAAAACCGCGGAACCTTGCACAGCACCACAAGACTTCACAGCACAATATAACATCACACATACCGCAACACAGCACAACACTCCAACACTACACAGCCTAGTAAATAAAACCACATCACAGTACAGTACAAAACAGTGCAACCTACCACAGTAAATTATCTACACCAAGGAATACCATACATAGAGAAAAACACATTACAACCCTCCACATCCCACACCACACTACCACAACCATTCAGTGACCACAACACATCACAACAACTATCCATTACACAAGGCATCACACCACCACAACTATCCACAACAGCACAGCACCACACACCACACAATACCACCACATCTCTCCATAGCACCACAGTTCACTATACATCAGCACATCACAACGCCACAACACACACACACACACACACACACACACACACACACACACACACACACACAACCCAGCATAGCACCACGACACAGCACCTTACCGATGAAACGTGGTGGTGGTGGTGGTGGTGGTGGTGGAGTTCCAGGAAATAACTGAGGAAAACTGATTACGTTGGAAGTGTACGAACCCTGACCCCGCCACGTTCCACGCAGCTCCCGAAACCACTAAGCCACCTTCCAAAGACCTTCATACGGGGAGCCGGCGTTACTAGAGGCTATGTATCCAGCCCAGTTTTTGTATTTTAACCTTGCTTTCGTCACTCTTCTAAATCCGATCGGAGGGGTTGGATAGGGGATTGGGTGCTATTTAGGCGGTTTCTGAGAGGGATTGGGGTTGGATTGAGGATTGACTGGGAGGGTTTAAGAGGGAGTGAGCGAAGGTTTTTGGGAGTGTGGGAGGTTTGCGGTGAAGCGGGTAATGGCGTTCGCGTGCGGAGGCGGTTTTTCCTTCCTTCCTCGCTCACCACCGTCTCACTTCCCCTCCCCCTCCCCCACTCCCCCTGTCCCCCTCCTCGCCCCCACTTCCTCCCCTCCCTTTCCTGGTGGCTCCTCAGCTCCTCTTCTCCTTCCTCCTACTCCTCTATCTCTCGCTCCTATCCCTTTCTCTTTCTTCTCATCCTTTCAGTTCCACAGCCTCCGTTGCTTCTCATCTTCCCTCCTCTCCTCTCCACACCCACTTCCCCTTCCTGCATCTCTCCAGCCCCTCTCCCCTCTCCCTCCTTCCCTTCATCTCCTCCTTCCTCCTCCTTTCCCTCCTCTCCCTTCCTCTCATCCTATCCCATCTTCCTTTTTTTCTCCTTCCACTTGCACTCCTGCTCATATTCTACCTCTCCCTTCCTCTCCCCTTCCCATCCTCTTCCCTTATTTCCTCTCCTCATTTCTCTTCCCCCTTTCCTTCCCTCCTTCCCTCCTTCCCTCTTTCCCCGCTCACAGATTCATTTTCGCTTCTCTACAGTCATCCTTGTCTCTTCATCCTTTCCTTTTATCCTTTTTCCCTTCTATTTTCTCTTCCACCTTTTCTCTTTTCCCTCCCTCTCTCCTTCCTCATCCACTGACTCGCTTCCCCTTCCTCTCCTCCCTCCTCTTATTCCCTCAACCTCTTCCCCTCCCTCCTACTCCGCCTCCTTCTTTCTCTCCCTCTCTCCCTACTCTTCCTCATTTTCCTTCTATCCTCTCTTTTCCTTCTTGTCTTCCTTCTTTTATCAACCCCTCCCCAATTCTGCCCCCTCTTTTCCTCCTCCTTGTTTTCCTCCTTTCCGTCCCTTCCACCTCTTCTCCCTCCTTTCCTTCCCTTCCTCCTCTTCTCCCTCCTTTCCCTCCATTCCTCCTTCACTCCTTCCTTTCCCTCCCTCCCTCCCTCCTCCTCCCCTGACCGGGCAATATGGCGGGCTAGGGACTCCATACTAACACTTCTGTACACTTACTATGACAATTGTTTTTCATTTATGATCCACGAGAGAGAGAGAGAGAGAGAGAGAGAGAGAGAGAGAGAGAGAGAGAGAGAGAGAGAGAGAGAGAGAGAGAGAGAGAGAGAGAATCATCACGAAAGACTGGGATGCAGGAGAAGTTCTGTGACTGAATATTCACAAGATTATACTTCATTATCCTCTCTCACACTTCCTACTTCACGGTCATTGCCTCATCTCATACTCCTAACCTCACCTCATATTCCTTCCCTCATACTCCATCCTTCACCTCATATTCCTTCCCTCATACTCCATCCTTCACCTCATATTCCTTTCCTCATCCTCTCTGTTTCGTCTCATACTTTCTACCTTACTTCATAATCCACCTCAAGCAATTTACCTCAGTCTCCTTACCTAATCTCAGTCCCTTCTCATAGCATCATCTCAATCTCAAAAATACCCACCTCAATGCACCACCTCAAAATATACAGTACTTTCTAAATTCCAACCTGACCTTTTTCTGAGTAACGGGAAATTTCTGTAGACAAAAAAAGGCCTACTGTTAGCTTAAAGAAAACACCTACGTCAAAATTCTGGTATATGGCCTAACAGTTTCAACCTCTGAGCAAAACCTCACAATCACAACAAATAATTCAGGACCCTTTAGAGTTGGAGTTGGGGAGATTTCAACGAGGATAAAGGGAGTGAGCAGAATGAGTATGGATGTAAGGACTGGTGTGTGTGTGTGTAATTCACCGGGTCGGTCAGGATCACTTGATGGTCGTGATCGTCAGCTTTTACCCTCCAGGAAGGGAGCTGAGAGCTCATATAGTCCGATCTAAGGGCAAGGCTGTGACCTTCACACACGCACACACCCATCCCCTTGCTCAAGGGGGACAGTAACCACCCACTTCGTCAGTGAAACTTTTCTCAACCTGAGCGAGGCGCGAACTCCCGTCCACCAGTTGGCAAGCGAGAGCGTTACCACTGCACCAGCGAGCGGTGTGTGTGTGTGTGTGTGTGTGTGTGTGTGTGTGTGTGTGTGTGTGTGTGTGTGTGTGTGTGTGTGTGTGTGTGTGTGTGTGTGTGTGTGTGTGTGTGTGTGTGTGTGTGTGTGTGTGTCGGGAAGGAGGAGAGAGAATGGAAAGAGAAAGAGCAAGGAAGAGGATGAAGTGGAAAGGTGAAGGTGAAAGAGGAGGAGAGAAGACGGAAGGGAAGGGAAGGAAGAAGGGGAAGAGAAGAAAGGGGGGGATAAGAGAAGAGGCAGAGGAGAAGGAGGGGAAGAGGGGGTAAGGAGTAAGAGACGGAAGCACCCACGTCACTCACCAATTTGTCACTCCTCCTCCTCCCCCTCCTCCATCCTGCCTTCTCTTTTATTTTCCCCCTCCTCCTCTTTCTTTTCCTCTCTCTCTCTCTCTCTCTCATCCATTTCCTCCCCACTGATTTTCCTTCCTTTTTCACACCTTCCCTCCCCCTCTCTTCCTTCTCTTTACCTTCCTTCCCCACTCATTCCCTCTCCCTCAATGACCACTACCGCTCCAATTTCCTCTCATTCCCTTTCATTTCCGTCTCTAGGTTAAAGCCGCATTACATTTTCAGTGGCTTAAGTAGCTCTCTCGTCCTTCCTTCATTCCCCACTTAGCTATGTTTATCGGTCTTATTCATTCATTTTCTCTCAAGTACTATCTTTGTGTTTGTGGCTAGTTATCCGTCTACCTGTCTATCTGTATCTATGTTTGTCTACGTACCTGACTATCTACCTATTTACCTGTCCCTCTGTCTCTTTGCCTATCAATCTACCTACCTTTCTCTTAATGGCTGGTGCCTCCTGTTTTCAATCATTCTTTCTCATTTTACTTTCTCACCTAATATTTTCTTGTACTTTTTTACCTCATTCATGTTTACAGTTATTTATTCATTCATTCTCTTTCTTAACTTCTTTTTCTTTCCTTCCTCCCTTCTTTCTTCTTTCACTTTATTCCTTTCTGCTTTTGGTCCATTCATTAATTTTCTTAGTTTTTTTTTTTCCTATGTGTCTGTCTGCCTGTCACTTTTTTGTCTGCCTGTCTGCCTCTGTAGTCTCCTATCTTCGTCTCTTTGTCTCCTGCCACTACCAAATCTAATAAAACTTTTAAGTCTTTATCTGTATTGTCTCTGTCTCTAGCTGTCTTCTGTCTCTACATAATCTCTTATCTCTATCTCCGCCTCTGTCTCCTGTCTCTTATCCCCGTCTCTGCCACTACGCCTTCTCTGCCTCACGTAATAATAAACCTGTTAGGCCTGTCTCTGTATTATCTTTGTCTCTAGCTCTGTCTTCCGTCTCTGCATAGTCCCATAGCTTTATCTAGGTCTCTGTCTTATGTCTCTGCCACTGCACCTCCCTGCAACATCTAATAATAATCCGCACCCTATCAGTTCCAGGCCAGCGCCCCTGAGTCGCAGTGGCGTGCGTGGCCACCATTCCCGCTGCTCCTCTGCACACCCCGATCCTTCTACTGATTTTACTCTCACAAATGACGTCTGATTTAGCCCTCTCTCTCTCTCTCTCTCTCTCTCTCTCTCTCTCTCCCTTACACTACCTCACTAACATTTACATCCCTCTCCTTCCCCCTCCCTTTTGCCCCGTTCTCTATCCCTCCCTCACCCCCACCATCCCTCTCCCCGCTTCCTCATCCCTCCCCCACACCTCTTCCCCTCCTAAACCCCCACCTTCCCCCCTTCACACCCTCCCCGACTCATCTTCAACGCTATCAGGTGAAATTCTCTTACTCCATCATGTGACACTTTCTCCCGCTTTAAGAATGAGGGAAGGAGTAGGGGGGAAGGACCTTTAAGATGGGGGTGTATTCTGGTGAGTGGGGGGAGGGGTTACAGAGGCCTTCTTAACACCTGTGCCTTAGCGATTTATTCTGAGTATTAAGCCGGAAGCACTCTCTCTCTCTCTCTCTCTCTCTCCATATCAACATTTCTTTACACCGTTTCCTTAGCAACTTATTTCCTTACTAAACCATTTTATCACCTCCTCAATATTATGGACATCAAATCTTCCTAACAACTTTCCCTTAGTGATTTTTCTTTCTTTTTTATTTCTTTCTTTTCTTTTCTTTTCTTTTTCTTTTTTTCTTTTTTTTTTTTTGCATATTACATCTTTTTTGAATTCTGTCCTTAGAAACTGGACATCAAAATCTTCCCTGGTAAGTTGTATATATTTTTCATACATATTCAACAAAGAAAATACAAAACAACATTATAGTATATGCCGCCCCTAATAGGCATTCTGATATACTAAAATTATACTTAGCACTTTTAATGGAGACAGCTGTATGAAGGATCTAACAAATTTAAAAGAACGTGACACGGAAAAAATTTGACTCACCCACCCACCCACACACACACACACAATTAATAATAATAATAATAATAATAATAATAATTATTATTATTATTATTATTATTATTATTATTATTATCATTATTATTATTATAATGCATAGTAAAATCTAAACTTAAAATGCAAAAATGATGACGGGAGGCTATTGTCATGGGTGTGTTTTATTACTCAAATTGAATATATGTAATTTCAATCTGACGAACTTTCAATCTGGGGTGACAATGCATAAATAAATGAATATGAAAGAAATGAACTTAACTTACGAAAATACTTCTTAACTTAGGAAAATACTTCTTGACTTACGAAAATACTTAACTTAGGAAAATACGAGTACTTGTTAACTAGGGAAAAAAATTATGAAAATGCTTCTTGACTCAGGAAAATATTTCTTAACTTAGGAAAATACTCCTTAGTGTTTTAAATGACAGAAAAACGCGTTACCTTTTTGATTTGAACTATAATTGCGATTTATGTCACTGCTGGTACTGTTTGGCGAGAGTATTCAGGCTCTTCACAGTGAAGGTGCTGAATTTTACGGCTTACGGTTCTGTCGTGCTGGGAAAGTGTGGATATTCGGTGTAATTGCGGCGAGGGAGTTCACATCAGCATACAGAGAAACTCCTTCCCGGCCAAGTGAATATAGAACAGCGATGGGGATGAGCTAAATCAAGGGAGTTTCACTTTAGATTGCTTCAGGAAACTTTCTTTGCCCCCCCCCACACACCCACACCCATACACCCCCCCACACCCACACACCATCCACCTCCCCACACACACCCCACACCCACACCCACACTCACACCCACACCACACACACACCATTATGGGAAATCCAGGCCAGTACTGACCCACACTGTAAGTTACGATCTGGACATCACGAAAGGCCTGTACTCTGGTGGGATGTGGTATTAAGTTACGAGCGTATTATCAAGGAATGAGGCACTAACTTACGACCGCATTCTGGAAAGCTGAGTTACGATCTGGACAGCACCGTGTGTCGTATTCTCGTGGGATGAGATACAAGTTACGACGCATTCTCGCTGGCTGAGATACTAACTTAAGAACGTTTTCTCCAGGGCTGAGGTACTAAGTTAGGGTCTGGACTTTAAAAAGGAGCATAATCTCGTGAGACACTAACTTGAGATATTAGTAGTTTTCTCGTGACTGGGGCATTAATTTCTTATCCTATTCAGTAAACTCCCCTTCCTCACAAATAGACATATATTTCTGTTTTTGTAGATATTATCCTGATTTTACTCTGTGGAAATACAAGCAAATCAATCAAGAATCAAGTGCTAAATCTTCTCTTACCTTGAAGGGCGAGGGCAGTCTGATTTCCTGGCAAGAGCATCCTACGCCAACCCAGATGTAACCCTGATTTCAGAAAACTAAGGGTGAATGGCTCCAAGACTGACTAAATAAGGTGACTTCTCCATATCCTCTTCACATTTGGCTGGAAAAAATCAAATATATGAATGTTGTAGTCACGATCATATATTACATATGTACAGATTAGATTACAATTTCATAGAACAGAAGTCAAGAAATATACCATCATCATCATCATCATCACCATGACTATCACCGGCACAATCATCATTTTCATCATTATCATCATCATCATCATCATCATCATCAATCACCACCACCACCACCACCACCACCATCATCATCATCATCATCCAGATCTCTTTTCAGTTGTTCGATGTCTCATACAATATTAAACGACTTTACAGCATTAGATTCGCGAGTACACACAAAATACAGTTCATGGAAATTCAGACTCATGCACAAGATACAGAGCACAAAATTTAGTGTTTTTATCGCCATACCAGGTCAAATGGAGTGAATAAAAAAGCTTGACATAAAGAATTTAATGAAAGACGAACCGACAATGACTTCAGGCAATCAACATTCATTCGTCTCCGCTCAGCCTTGGCCACCCCTCTCACTCCTCTGTCGTGGCGTTGCATCACGGGTTAGTAGCATCTCTTCCTTAGCGATTTATTCTGTATATTACAACTTAGCATTCTCCTGTGTGTTACTGATATCGGCCGAATATCAACATAAATTGCATCAGTGGCGTACAAGAGGATTATATGGCGCGATGTGCAAAATACTCCCCCTCTCTCTCTCTCTCTCTCTCTCTCTCTCATGGGTTTTAGACTATATAATCCGCTCCCTCACGTTTAGCAATTTTTCTAAGTTTTTAAATGTAACTACCCATGGCACCGCTTGGATACCAGAAAACTCTAACTTCCCTGCTTGCTTAACAGGGACATGGGAATGGAAACAGACATTACCCAACAGTCTGACCGGTCCACGAATCACACTCAAGCTCTTTCAACGCTAGGCGTATGTGCTAACCACTGCACCACCTTAAGAAAGTCCTACCTGCCTGCGTATCACCTGGAAAGCGTAACGTAACACAGGAAGGAGGAAGGGTGACGGCAGAATCGCATGCTCCACTCCACTTATAAGGAACGGCAAAGTGAGTCTGTCTTCCTGCTTTGCTCTGCTCTTTGGTCTTTAGTCTGCTTTGTTCTTTCGGTTAGATTAGGTTAGTTTAGTCTTAGGCGTATCGTAGTTTAGGTTAGGTTAGTATTGGGTTAGGCAGAGTGTTAGGGATAGGACGGGATAAGTAACGATAGGGTAGGTTAAATTGAGTCAGTTTAGTCTGTTAGATGTACTGTAGGTTAGGTTCGGTTAGTCTAGGGTTAAATAATCTGTTAGGGATGAGACGGGATAGAACAAGTAAGGATAAGTTAGGTTGTGTGAGGTTTAAGTTGGGTTACCGGTAAATAAGATAAAGCGACAAGCCTGGGGAAAGAAAAAACAGGCAGTACTGACATGCCTTACGGTAAAATAAATTTCTGCTTTTATAACACCACCACACTCTTCCACTCTGTCTCCTTATTACCGCTATTTCCTCCTTCCCTTTACAGTTTCTTCCTTCCAATATTCTCTTCACTCGTTTCCCTCATTCCATTCCTCCATCTTCCTCCTCTAAACCCCTACTTCCGCACACCCACCTCTACTTCCGAACCCCCCTTCCCTCCCCTCCCCTCCTTCCCCTTTGTCCCTTCGCCCCCGCCTCCCCTACATGGTGTGGTGGGGCGTGTAGAGGTGTAATTTGCGGTGCGTCATCATTGCTGTCCGCACCTTACCCGCACAACCGCACCTCAGGCTGACCGCTCCTCACCCTCACTACACTAGCTAATACTTCCAGGCTCTTTGACACTTAGGCATAAGAACAACAACAACTTACATATTCTATTTTTCATCTTATAACAACTTTTGGCCACAACTCTTCATCTGCATTAACTCTTTACGACTGAAACCCAGATTTCTTACATGAAGTACTAACTGCTGCAAGACGACAAATTCATGTGTGTGTGTGTGTGTGTGTGTGTGTGTGTGTGTGTGTGTGTGTGTGTGTGTGTGTGTGTGTGTGTGTGTGTGTGTGTGTGTGTGTGTGTGTGTGTGTGTGTGTGTGTATGTGTGTTGATTTACTCAGCAACGATACAGGGAGGTCAAACATGTTCTATCATCATCGTCATATTGCTTCAGAAATGACAAAAGAAAATGTAGGCTTGTCCAAACTTCAGTTCTGTGAGATTTTACAATTTTCAGTAAGATAAACGTACAGTATATTTTATTTTTAATATAATCAGACAATTTTATTTATTTCAGAAGAGACGTCTAGTGGTGAAGGAGTCAGAAGTGGCAATATCAAGCCTCCCAAATTAATATTCTACACATGATACATACGCCCGAAAATATCAAAGCACAAAATATTAAAGCATGTCATTGTACTGAAGGTGTTAATAACCTATCCATCCGATATTATTACAACACACACACACACACACACACACACACACACACACACACACACACACACACACACACACACACACACACATTCGGTCTGTCTGCGGTCACAGTTCCATTACACGCCGAAGCCGAAGTCACTCAGGCATCCCGCGAGTGCTCACGGTGTTGCCATAGAGGGACCATCATAATAAGGCGGGAACTTGACCGATGGCGAGAGGGTTTAACGTGGTTCCGTGGCTCCGTTTTAGGCAAGTGATTTTTGTTATATCGCTTCGTGGTGATGCTCCTGCGTTGTTTTGTAGGCTGTAATTATTCGCTATTTGCTCACTGCTGTTTTAAGGCCTCTGTGTTCTGTATTTAAGGCTGTAATTATTGGCTATCTGCTCGACGTAGGGGATTTAGGATATCTGTATTTTAGCTCTGTATACTGCTTCGCTGTAATGCCTCTACTTTTTTGTATCTAAGGCTGCAACTAGTGGATTTGTTGCTCGCTTTTGGAAGATAAATGATAGGGACTGTGTGTGTGTGTGTGTGTGTGTGTGTGTGTGTGTGTGTGTGTGTGTGTGTGTGTGTGTGTGTGTGTGTGTGTGTGTGTGTGTGTGTGTGTGTGTGTGTGTGTGTGTGTGTGTGTGTGTGTGTGTGTGTGTGTGTGTAGACAGACAAATAGATAGACCGATAGATAGATAGATAGGTAGATATAAAATGTCTGTTTATTCAGGTTTCCTCGACAGCATAAATTTTGAAGGTAAGCCAGAGGAAGAACAGTGTATAAACTATTTGTGTTCCTCCTCCTTCCTGTTAAAATAAATCTCAGTAAGAAGAAGAAAATTATGACATTCATTTTACAGGAAAGTAAAAGGAAGGATAGTGCATAATATACTCGTGTTCTTCCTCCGTCCTGCTAAAATAAATTTCAGCAACATGGGGAAAATTGTGGCGCTTTATTCTGTGCATGTTGGCCCAGGAAAATAAAATACTGAGCCCGTCCTGCAGATCACATCTAATAACTTCTCCCAGACGTCACCTGCGGCCTCCTTGGTTACTAATAACTCGAGGTAACTACGCGTGTAACTGGGAGTGGTCGGGGAGATGTGATTTCGTGCCATCTGTCAGGTAGAAAGAGAAGGAAAATGCCATCTGGGGCCATTGTTATAAGATATGTGTTTGTTCCTTGCCACAGCAGGATCTATCATAAACTTATGTGCTTTATTCCTAGCTACATTAGAATCTACACTCTCTACTGAGCTTAGTTTTCGAGCCTAGAGGTAAGTTCAGTTCCAATGCCCATTCACCCATTATATATGTGTCCACCAGTCCTTATAAAGGCAATCCTATTTATATTTTTATCTCCGCCAACGAAGTTGGACAGAGGTTATGCATTCACCCGTGTCTGTTTGTTGATATGTCTGTTTTTCTGTCTCTGTACAGTACGTCTCAAAATAGTGTGAAAGGATTTCAATGAAATCTGATTTATGGGTTGTGCGTCATGGAATAGCACTGAATAAATTTTCGGGTGGATCCGAATACTGATCCTGGAATAAATAATACATTTTACTGGTTTCAGTGGAGGTATGCGCTCTCTGAGATTTTTTTCTTAACTCCACAGCGAATTAAACAATAAAAGCTTACTGAAGCTCCATTACGACTTATGAAACTGATGTGCCAGTTCAACAATTTTCAGTAGATGTGAGTTTTTAATCAAATCTCTTCTTACAAGGCCTGCCCTTAGTTTGGTTCAGCCCACGACATGATAATACGGAGATGTAACTAACTTCCCGATAAATGATGTTACAATAACCTTAAGTCTACTGGATTGCAAGGTAGACTTTATCACTATTACCGCCATTGCCGCTATAACAGATGTCTTAATAACAGGCCAAAGCTTACCACTGCCTCAACTACCATCATTATCGATACCGTAAGCCGAAATATTCCTAGAGTGAGGCCCTTCTACTCTAAGAGGTCCCTATTCCCTTTCAGCTCAGTTGATGGCCAGGTGTTGTCAGATTGGAGGGCTGATTTGACTATACTCATTTCACTCTAACTTGGCCTAAAATTCCCGTCTCGCCACCTTCAATGCTGAGTTGTAACAATAGACTAACAGTAATATGTAAACCTAATCACGAAGAGGTGCTATGGAAATAATATATAGCCGTAGTACTGTCTTTTTCTGTCACTGAGCTACGTGAGGTGTGTTGCAAAAAGGCGAAAATCTGGGCCAAGCTAAGGTGAAAGGAGTACAGTAACCAAGGAGATTCATGCACCACTGACTTAGTATTTGAGCTAAGGGATTGGCCCAGTCCCGTCAAATAAGAACAAATTGGCTATGCCATTATAAGTACCTCTCTCTCTCTCTCTCTCTCTCTCTCTCTCTTCTGGATACTGCATTACTGCATAGAAATCATATTGAAAGAGGTGATCCTGCTACCACCGATACTAACTGAACTATTACTATTATTACTATCCCCCCAAAAAATATATGCAACTTCTAGCTCATGCCAGACGATTTTATTCAGCTGGGAGTGAGTCACAGGAGCCTGAGCGTATATTAACCTGCTACCATTTATACTAAGCCACCTACCATCACGACCAACTACCGCTACCCTAACCACCACAATTACCATTACAACCACCACAACTACTTCCACCATATTCAACCACCCTATCGTCCCTTGACCCTCACACTGCGCTAGGCCTACTCTTCCATTCTCTATGTATGTATGTATATATGTATGTGTATGTACAGGTATAAGTTTCTGAATGATGACCACGTGTATATACCAGTGGGTGTATGTATGTATATGTGCACGTACGAGTATGTATGTGAACGTTTATGTGTGCGTGGGGCACGGGGCGGCATCACATACTTCGCCTCCTCGAAAGTATGCTCTTATGGACCAGGGCTAAACATGTTCTCTCTCTCTCTCTCTCTCTCTCTCTCTCTCTCTCTCTCTCTCTCTCTCTCTCTCTCAATTAAAACTGCTAATAACAGGGTTCATAAAGGTTTAGGTTTGAGGGATGGTTGAGGTTTATTGACCCTGGTTATAAGGGAGAGGGAGGGAGTTAAGGGACGTTTGCATAACTGGCCTGCTCCACCTCCCATATATATCGATGTCATCACGTGAAGGGGACCCTATCCAGCACTGGTCAGTATAGTAATTCGCGGATTTATTCATTTATTTACTTTTACATAAGAAAACGCATACTGGGCGACTCCTGAAACCCCATTATCGTATATCGAGGAATAATACACATCCCTCTGCTTCCCATTAAGCATTACACTGTTCAGTCTTATTCAGGGCAACAGGGGGAAAAATGTGCTTACTCTGCGATTCCGAGGCTTTGTATCAGAGTAGCAGGGAATGACACACTTCCTTCCCCTTTCCTCATTAAAAAAAAAAAAAAAAAGTCACGAAATTGTGGTCCTTATCTGTGGACAGAAAATTTGCTTCTCTTTCCTAAGGCCAAGAAAATAAAACACACACACACACACACACACACACACACACACACACACACACACACACACACACACACACACACACATACACACACACAGTCTAACAAAGCGTAAAATATCCAGTCAGCTTTCACAAGACACACTCAAATAAAGCCCGTTGCGGTGTTTTTGCGATAACGTTTCTGCATGAGCACCAAAAACACTGTCGCTTTTCTCACCACAAAAACACTTCTTGTACAGATAAGATAACAGACGACGAACTGGCCATTATTTAAACAAGTGAAAAAAAAATGATGATGATAATGGTGGTGGTAAGATGATGACGATGAGGCAGCGAAGGAGGAAGGGGGAGGGAATAAGGGCAAAAGAGAGGCAGGAGAATATGTGGTATGGGTGCTGGAGATAGTATGATAGGCAAGGGAGTGGGATGGGTAGGAGGGACGGGGGTGGTAGGTGGAAGGGGGAAATATGCAATGAAATGATAAATACGGGTATAAAGATAGAAAATTAGCAATACGAAAATCAGACATAGGGAAAAGAAGTTATTAGAGGGTAAAGCTGAAAGAAAGCATGCAAAATTACTGAGAGGGCTTGGAACTGAGATGAGGCACAGTTATGAAAGATGAGGGAGCATGTCAGGAGGCGAGGTGAATCAGACCATAAGTGTCGTGAGATGTCAGAGAGTGGCAGCATTATTACCTCGGGCAGTGAAGGTGGACGGAAGTCATCTCCTGCTTGTCTGTGTGTTTGTCTGTTTCTCAGTGCTGGAGAGGGAGGCCTTCATGTGGTGGCACTGATATAACCACGCGGCTCCACTGCTCGGTTATACAGTCGTCCCACAACTACCCTTGTTTTGTTGATTTTCATGTGCTTAGGAAAAAATTATAAGATGCAAAAGTACTGTCCACCGTTAACGTCAGTAATGATGGACTACTGAAGGAGGGCAATTTCAGCCTGCCTTCTGCCGGGATTACATTTCAGATGAACTTGGTGCTACAACAACTATTACTCTGTCCAACGAACTACACAAAAGTAGAGGGATGTTTATAACAAAAATATGTGTGCTTAGAGGCAAGATGAGTCCAACCATACGTATCATGAGATGTATGCATGTGGTAGGATTATTAGGTTGGGCGGTGAAGGTGGGCGAAAGTTTTGTTTTCATCCTTGTCTGTCAGTCTGTCCAGGGAATTGATGAAAACTAAAGGGGGGGGGGTCATGTCTAAACAAATGTGAGCTTTGAGGCGAGATGAATTAGACCCTAGACCATATGTGTCATGAGATGTACGAGTATGTGTGTGGTACGATTGTTATTTTAGGCTGTGATGGCAGACAGAAGATACTGCATGTTTTCACCCTTGTCTGTCTGTCTCTCGGTCTGTCCATCAAATTACAGCAACTAAAGGGAAGATCACCATCAGCGGAAATCAAACTCACCGCTAATGACCTCCCGCTGCCTTACCCTCATCTCCAAGTAGACTCTAACCTTAAATACAACCACAGAACATTAATACCATACCTCACTGCACACAAAATCTAAACTGCAGACATAATACATCAATATCTCTACCACAGTGACACACACCTAACAATTTCTCGTTTAGTTCAACCATCTCTGCGTGAACTACAGGTCTTGCAGGTCCAGGTAAAAATGGCATTTGGACTCTAACCATTAACAATCCTTCCAACTACACCAGACGTGCTACATCCAAACGCCTTTCATTTTCTCTCGTCCAGTTTTACCATCACTGAATTCGCATCTAGCCAAGAGCAGATTTTGGATCCTATAATACTACTAACTGCACTACACAGCATCATCTAAAAACAAGCAATATATCAACATCCCTACCATAATCACACACGGCTCGCATTCTCTTGCTTTGCTAGACCTTCTCTTCCTGAACGATAGGCCTTTTGATTTAAGTTACAGTTGCGTCTGGACCCTACAATTACACTAGCTGTACTACACACCAAAATCAAAACACACATACACACACACACACACACACACACACACACACACACACACACACACACACGCCAAATCAACATCTCTCCCACAATGACACACCACTTGCATTCTCTCGGTTAGTTCAACCATCTTTATCCGAACGATGGGCCTTGTAGATCTGAGTTAAAGAGAAGCATTCGGACTTTACATAACCACCAGAATCTAAAATACACACACGCCACATCACCATCGCTACCACAATGACACACATCCCTGCATTTTCTCACTCAGTTCAACCATCTTTGTACGATGGGGTCTCTGGATGTGAGTATGGCGTTCTTCAGGGCGATAAATTTACGGAGGGGAGTACTGGACGCTGGTGTGTGGTCTGCCGATAGGTCTACGGTCATGGTCCAAAGGCAAGCAACAGACATAGGGGATTTCAAAAACATACAGAGATGAAGAGGGGGTGCAGAAGTTAACCTTTATATTCCGAGTGCATCTTTATTTTGCCGATTTTGCTTATGTCAACGAAGTTCACCACCATCGGCGCGAAAAATATTGCAAAATCTGAACCTAACGAGATCAGGTATTTGTAAATGGCGGTACGAGCGGTAGATATGGTGAAATAGGCCGTAATTTAGGTGACACAGAGAACTTCGCACGTCTTCCTCAACGATCGATTTGGCATAAATGAACTGGATATTATCTCCTTTAAACACTTGCATCCGCCCGCCATTCTCACGACCCGGCCCATATCCCTGACTTTATTTTTATTTATAACAAGGACAACTAGAGGGAATAAAACAGTGAATAAGATATCAACTTTAAATGCTTGTTGCTTGCGCGCTATTTTTGCCATCTCATCTTCTCGTTCACCCCTCTCGAAATTTACTGGAAATTACTGCATTGTAAGTCACGTTCCCGGCCACACACCTCATCACAAGCATCTCATTCATCTTCTCATCTTCCCTTCCTCCCTCCCTTCCGACCCAACCTTCCTTTCTTCCTTCATTCATTCTTTCCGCCTGCTTATCTTCCATCCCTTCCTTCCTTCTTCCCTCCCACCCTTCCTTCCTTCCTTTCTCCCTCCCTCCTTAACTCAGTCCACCCATCAATCCATCCCTTCATCTTTCCTTCCTTCTTTCCTTCCTTCCTCTCTCCCTCTCCTCCAGCTCCATCTAATACTAAGCTGTCACCTACCGCAAAAGACACCCCTGTATGACGTATCCTTCATTATAAGAGAGAGAGAGAGAGAGAGAGAGAGAGAGAGAGAGATCGTAAATTAGTAGGGGGCTTGGGAAATGTATCAAAGGAGTTCACTGGACTTAATACTGCTCTCTCTCTCTCTCTCTCTCTCTCAACCAAAAAAAACAATCGCTCCAAACGTTCACGCCTCACGAGCCTCAGCTTGGAAAACACTCAAATTCCCAAAACCCAGATACACAGCCACCCAACGCCACCCCATTGTTTATTTTGTTACAATCCATCTATTTGCAAACATTTTATTTTCGATTTTTTTTTTTTTTTGGGGGGGTAATGTGATCGGACCGCCTCTAGTTGAAAGGTAAGGTGATGCGAAGTGTGGATATATGCCCGTGCTCTCTCTCTCTCTCTCTCAATTCTCGGCGAAGCGGTGCAGTTTCGTGAGCAATAAAGGATTTTTGGCTTATTTATAAATGTTTTTCTCATTAATTCACAGTACACATATGGTTACTCAGTTAAATAATCAGTGTGTGTGTGTGTGTGTGTGTGTGTGTGTGTGTGTGTGTGTGTGTGTGTGTGTGTGTGTGTGTGTGTGTGTGTGTGTGTGTGTGTGTGTGTGTGTGTGTGTGTGTGTGTGTGTGTGTGTGTGTGTTTACTGGACCCGGAAGCAAGTCACCGTGATATTAATGTTTAGCAGTGTGGAGTCCTTTTTGCACCGTAGCTCTAATTAAAGATCAAGTTTACGACAAAGACTAACTGTTTGAGTGATGCTTCATTTAGGGGAGAAACTTAAGTATTTTTGTAAAGCAGAGGATAATTGTATGACATGGAAGCAAAATAGCCACAGACAATGCTCAATAAACTCGAAAAAGATGATGAAATGAAGAAATATTAATAAACACAAATAAATAACCACTGGAAAAGGAAAAAAATCACTGAGAAAGGGAGACAAATTTGAAAATTATAGAATGGAAAGGAAATATCGCATCTAAAGTGAAATAAATAATAATGGCAACTACTTAAATAAAAATAAAAATGAATATGAGAATAGGAAAAGGAAGAACAATTAATAAAGCAATATAAACCCGAAAATGAATGTAAAGAGAGGAGGAACC
The DNA here is from genome assembly GCF_032717465.1 of Coenobita brevimanus. Lineage (NCBI taxonomy): Eukaryota > Metazoa > Arthropoda > Malacostraca > Decapoda > Coenobitidae > Coenobita > Coenobita brevimanus. The sequence goes on along the minus strand of NC_136959.1, from coordinate 59,285,914 downwards.
ACCAATAAAGGCAAATAAAGAGGGCTAAACACCAAAGTAATCTCAGTGCTGTGATGGTGGATGGCAGCCCAGGAGTGAGTGAGACCGTCTTGCTCCATCGACTCTCTCCCTCTCCCCCCTCCCCTTTCCATTCTCTCCTCTCCCTTACTCACCCCCACTCTCCTCTCTCCCCTGCTCCACCTCCCCTCACTCCTACTCCCACTCAAGCTCCCCCTCACCTCTTCTTTACTTCCCCTTCCCCAGTTTCATCTCCTCACAAATCTTTCTAATGCACAATCATCCATTCCCTCTCTTATCTCTCTCCACCTTTCTTCTACTTCTTCCTCCTGCCTCCCTCTCTAACTCCCTCACCTCTTCTCTTCTACTCTCACCCCTACTCCTTCCACTCGTCTACTCCACCTCCCTCTTCGCCCACTCACTCCTCCTCGATCTTCCTCTCACTCCTTCCCCCCTTCTCCCACCCACCATTTCTCATTCCATCTCTCTAACTCTCCAGCTCTTTCTTACGTCTCTCCTTCAACTTCCTCCTCCCTCTCCATCTTCCTCTCATGTATTCCCTAATTTTTCTTCCCCTCTTACCCCACCTTCATCTCCCTTTCATCTATGCTCCACTTCCTCTTTCCCCTTATTCGCTCAACCCTTCCCTATTTTCTTTAACTCACCATGTTATCATTGTTTTCCCCTCCCTCCTTCCCTCCCTCTCTCATACCAGAACTTCAATTCCTCTCCCCTCCTTCTTCCTCCCCCATCCATGTTCACTCCAACTCCCTCTCACCACCTCTCTACTTCTCCAATCCTTATTTATCTCTTTTTCTATCTTCCTGTGCCTGCCCTGCCTCCCTTCTCCTCTCCTCTCCTTCCTCCCTCCATCTCTTTCACTGCCTCTCTTCCCTCCCTCCCTCCCTCCTTCCTTGCCTCATCTAATCCCTGCCTCACTCTCCTCCTCATCCCTGCCTTTCCCTACCGCCACCCCTCCCCTGCCTGCCGGACCATCGATCAAGCACAACAGAACTCATTATCTGAATCTCCTGTGCCACCATCTACATCTCTGCCTCACCTCCCTCTGCCTCACTCTACTGCCTTACCCCTTCCCCTGCCTTACCCCTCTCCCTCACCCTACTGCCTAACTCCTCCCCCAACCGCACCCCTATTAGTATCACCCTACTGTCTCGCCTCCCTTGCTTCACCCTGCACCATCACTGACTAAACCATCTGCCTAATTTCCATCGTTGTCTCTATCTTGTCTCCATCGCTGTTTTTATCTATACTTCCCTGCCTGACTCATCTCTACCTCCACCTCCCTCCACCTGCCTTACCTCTCTCTCTCTGCCTCGCCTCTTTCTCCATCTCCCTCTCTCTACCTCACCTCCCTCTTATCTCTCCCTCCCTCCACGCCGCACCACCATTTCTGCCTCCCCTCTCCCATCCCAAACACCCCTGCCTACCTCCCGGACCATCGACCAAGCATAGCAAAACTCATTACAGCTCCGCCACCTCACGCGCCGCGCACCTACAGCAAAATGGCTCACCCTCCTGCCTCACCACCACCTCTGCCTCACCCTGCCTCACCGCCACCTCAGTCTCTCTCCTGCCTCACCACCACATCTGTCTCCCTGCTGCCTCACCACCAACTATGTCTCACCCTTTCTCAGCATCAACTTTGCCTCACCCTGCCTCATCACCACCACCTCAGTCTCTCTCCTGCCTCACCACCACCTCTGACTCACCCTGCCTCACCATCACCTCTGTCTCACCACCATCTCTCCCTCACCCTGCCCCACCACCACCCCTGTCTCACCCTGCCTCACCCCCACTTCTGCCTCACCCTGCCTCACCACCGCCTCTATCTCTTCCCTGCCTTCCTTACCCTTCTTCATCAGCATCCCTGCCTTACCACTTTCTCTCCCTCATCATCATCATCATCATCATCCTCTCTGTTTCACCACCATTCCTACCTAATCACCATCCCTGCCTCTACCCACACCCTCATTCATAGGTCTGTTTACTTCCTTCCCCTCCAGCCACCATCTCTGCCTAACCCTGCCTCGCTACCATCTCTACCTAACCCTGCCTCGCTACCATCTCTGCCTAACCCTGCCTCGCCGCCATCTCTGCCTAACCCTGCCTCTCCCCTACCATGCGGATCATCGACCAAGCCTGGCAAAACTCATTACAGCTCCGCCACCTCACGCGCCGCGCACCTAAAATGGCCGCCATCCCTCACTTGTCGCTCAGGCCCGGGCAGGCACGTGACGGGGGGTGGGGGGTGAGGAAGGGGCTGAAAGAGGGGGTAATGGGGGGGCAGAGAGTGGGAATTTGTGAGAGGGGATTGGATTGAGGGAGGGGAGTGAGGGTAAAAGAGGGGAAGCGGGAAGGAGAAAGGAGGAGGGAATGAGCGGAGGAAGAAGTGAATGGAAGGTGTTGAAGGGAAGGTGATGGAGGAAGGAAGGGTGGGGGATTCGTGAGAAGAGATAGGAAGAGAGGGAGGGGAGGGGGGAGTAAGCGACGGCAGGCTTGAAAGAAAGAGAATGGAGAGGAGAAAAGGGGAGAAATGGGGGAGAAAGGGAAGTAAGGGAGGGGAACGGGAGTGAAAGAGGGGAACGGGAGTGAAAGAGGGGAGGGGGAGTGAGGGAGGGAGGGATGGGGAGTAAGGGGAGGTTTAGTTACTCAGAGAAACACTAACACAACACCGAGAATACAATATACACCTACGTTAAAATTTTGCTGAGTATTCGGGCAGAACTCCAAAATGCAAAACACCTCAAAAGGCAAATTTTCTTCGGTATTCTAATCTCGTTATCGCCAGAATCAGGAAAAATAATACTTTGTTGTTGATATTGTTGTTATTGATGTCGTGGCCCCAGGCTCCTCTGAACGGGAACCCAGTGGACTGCAGGCTAATGTTTCTTTTATCTACCTACCTACCTATCTACTTATCTATATACATGTAGTGTGGATCAACTACATCCTAAAATATCGTACAATGAAAATGACTGATGAAAACACGATGTCATACACTGTACATTGGCTATATACTCCTCAGGTAATCTAGCGACACTTTCACCTTGCCTCCCCCGCAGTGATGGACGTGCTATGCTTCTCCTACCAACCTCTAGACCGTTTTGTCCATCACACTTAAAGTTAAAAAAAGGCTATACATACGACCCCGTTCATCATTCTCGTGTGTGTGTGTGTGTGTGTGTGTGTGTGTGTGTGTGTGTGTGTGTGTGTGTGTGTGTGTGTGTGTGTGTGTGTGTGTGTGTGTGTGTGTGTGTGTGTGTGTGTGTGTGTGTGTTTGTGTATTATATCACTAATCTTCCATATACCTCATCCATAGCACTCAACAGGCTTGCTCCAGTCATTTTTGTATACTCCCTCGAGGGCACATCCACTACCTTCTTCCACGTTACTGGTACTACTCCACACGTCCAGGCATTTTATATTTTTTCCCCCAACAGTATTCTGTCCTCTCTTAACTATATTTTATCATCTATGCATATATCTCACCACCACCTGCTGCCTTCCAATTCATTTTTTTTTCCCACAGCGAATCTTTCCTCCTGGCATTATGAAATTTCCATGCATCATATTCGAGTTTCCTGCCCTCCCTAATCCAGTCTTGTCTATAATCATCATTCTCATTCATCAGTTTTTCAAAATAGTCTTTCCTTCTCATCCTTATTCAACTTCTATTTGTTAGCATCCCTCCATTTTCTTCCCTTCCATTTCCCATATTCATTCTTACACTTGCCTACCTCTTTCTGGAACAATTTCCCGTTTGCAGATAATTTGCACAGATTCTTCTTCCAAAACCTTGCTTTACCTTCTACTGTTTCATCACTCGTGGAAATAATAAAAATAAGCGTGAACAAACGGGTGACGACATAGCAGTACTGTCGTTCAGCAGTGAGTGTACAACATTGCCTAAGTCGCCTGTAAAAAGCTAGACGCGCGTCTAGCACATTACGACACGATATCTATTAATCTCCAGCAACCCCGTCCCCCGCCAGCCCCCTCCCTGGCCCCCCACCCCCCACCGGCAGCGTCCTTGCCTTACCAGCAGAGCCAATGGCGGTAACCTGGTCACAGCCCTGAGCTAAATCACGGTGAAATAGACACAGTTCACACTTCAACTGACCAGAACAACCACAAGTCCCTCCTCCACCAGCAACCTCAAGCGTTAATTCTAAGCAGTGAGTAATTACTGGAGTGAAGAAAAAAAAATGGCCCTCATCGTGATCACTACCACTACAGTGCGTTTTACCACATCTGTTATAGTTCTGTTAATCGGCAGTGTTTGGGATGATTTTAGGGTTCTCTGGCCATATTATTTGCTATTACTGTGAATGGGGTTGGTTGGATCGTGAAAGAAACGTGGAGCTCAGCAGATCCAGAGTAAAGTGCCCATTTAAACCCAACTTTTAACCTAACAATGCAGTTCGGAGGACATGTTAAGGCGTACAGCTACCCACACATCCCAAACTGATTATGCACAGAATGTTCTTATTCTTCATGGGTTAAAGATGCTCTCGTCACTGCTGCAGGTGTGTGTGTTGGTGGGAGAATAATGGAGCAGATAAGGGACTTCAGCCACTTATTCTCCCACTATTCACACCAACCCTCAAGTGCTGTGTGTGAAGTGAAAAGTACAGGAGCAGTGCACTTAAGTAACAAATACGTGCAGTGTTACATAGATAAGAAATGACCAGGTGACACACAGCAACCATGTGCAGTAACAAATAACCAAAAAGACATGAACAGTAATATAAGAAGAATACATGAGTAGGGACACACGAAAGGAGATCGTAATGGGTAGATTTCAAACCCTCCAATACGAGTGAAACTGGTAGATAAAAACAAATGCAAAAAATAAATATGCCTAAGATAAAATTAAAAAGAAATTCACCCTTATCCGGGGAATGACTACGACCAAGAGCACAAGAAAAGTGTCAATATAAAAAGTAGGTTACACAAGTTTCATTTACTGGCCTTGCATTAGTAACGCAAGTAATGGTCAATACTTTCCCTATCACTGAAAACACACACACACACACACACACACACACACACACACACACACACACACACACACACACACCACTAACCATGACGTGCAAAGCTAACCAGTAAGTATAGGCTAGGGAACTGACTATCACCCAGAGGCAAATTTCACACTTAAAGCTCTCCACTCCACAAAGCCATCAATACTAGCCTCAGACTCCTCTCTCTCTCTCTCTCTCTGCCGCTTCTTCCCCCTCTTTCTTCCCCTTCCTTATATCTCTTTCTTCCCTTACCCTTCCAGTACCCTATAACTTTCCCTCCTCCCCCTCATTCCCTTTCTCCATATCTTTGGCTCCCCTTTCTTCTCTTCTCCTTCCCCTTCCATTTCATCTCTCCTTTATCCCGACCACTTTTCCCTTCCAGTATTCAAATCACACACACACACACACACACACACACACACACACACACACACACACACACACACACACACACACACACACACACACTGCAGGTCTGTTGATAGGAATTCCACACACAGTATTTACATATACAGGATTTTTACTTACTGTCCCAATGAAATCTCTCTACAGGCCTTATGGTAGAAATTCCATACACAGTACTATCAACGCCTAGGATCACTAATTACTGTCCTGTCGATATCTTACTGAAGGCCTTATGGCAGAAATTCCATGTTTTCATAGGATCTTTATTTACTGTCCTGTTTAAGTCTCTCCACAGGTCTTACGACAGAAATTCTCTCTCTCTCTCTCTCTCTCTCTCTCTCTTCAACGTGATTCAGTAAAGAGCAATCTAGCAACAATGGAAATTACATAATCCATACTAAAAATGATAGAGAGAGAGGGAGAGAGAGAGAGAGAGAGAGAGAGAGAGAGAGAGAGAGAGAGAAGTCTGACACGTCCCCAACCATCACCACGTTTCACAATTGGTGTTTACTGCTCTTTTTTGCAATCATTTACCAGCCAATTCTAGTGTCATACCTTCGAGGAGAAATTGCATATACTGTATACTGGACTGCACTGGTGTAGTGATATAGAATTGCTGAGTGGTATTTATGGTCGTTTGTGCAGTGTCTCAATGTGATAATGATGTAATGGTGAGAGAAAGAGAGAGAGAGAATGTGTGTGTGTGTGTGTGTGTGTGTGTGTGTGTGTGTGTGTGTGTGTGTGTGTGTGTGTGTGTGTGTGTGTGTGTGTGTGTGTGTGTGTGTGTGTGTGTGTGTGTGTGTGTGTGTGTGTGCGAGAGAGGTAATATTAAGAGAAGGACGAGGAACAGTGTAAGAAAAAGCGAAGTGCGTGGAAAGAAGAATTAAGGGAGACATGAGGAACTTGGCAAGTATGTGATGAAGGGGGAACTAAGATTAAGATGAGGAAGATGACCAGCATACGAAGAAAATGAGTGTGCGAAAGGGAAAATAAGAGAAAGATGAAGAAAAGAACAAAAAAGTAAGTATGGAAAAGGGAGAATTAAAAGAAAGATGAAGAACGGGGTGAAGAAGAGGAGAAAGTGATAGACGCATAGATAGTAGGAGAGAGGGAGGGTCAAGAATGGGAAGCAGAACGAAGTATTGGGGTTTAGTGGGGAATAAGGGGGAGATGATGATGGTGGTGATGATGAAGATGACTGAGAGGGTGGGGAAAGGGGAGGGGAAGGGCTGAGGTTAGAGGGAGGAAGTGGTGAGGACAGGCGATGAATGGAGAGGAAGAGGGAGAGGGAAGGGAGGGGGGATCGATGGAGGAGCAAGGAGGATATTAGTGGTGAGGGCAATGAGGGGAAAATAATCGACGGTAAGACGAGAGTGATGTGTTGGTTGAGAGAGAGAAGAGTTGCTAGGAAGATCATGCAGATAAATTATATATATATATATATATATATATATATATATATATATATATATATATATATATATATATATATATATATATATATATATATATATATATATATATATAAACCGACGGATAGACATAGATACACAGATACATAAATACAGATAGACAGACAGATTGACAGTTAGATAGATAGATAGACTGACTGATGGATGGACGGATGGATGAATGGCTGGATAGACGGACTGACAGATATAAAGATACATGATAAGACTGATAGATGGATGGATGGATACATGAATAGATGGCCAGACATAAACAGATAGACACAGACAAACAGACGGACAGACAGATATTATTGGCGTTGGAAAATAGACGCTTGCCAATTCAGACACCACACACACACTTAAAAACACATAATTTAATCCCACACCCTTTCCTTCCTCCACTTCTTCCATTCACCTTGTGCTTCTGCAGGTTCCTTCCCACATACCGGACGAGTTTATGGCCACTCCTACCACCCAGACTCTCATTTCTGACTCACCCTAGCGCCTATTCTTAGCAACAAAGCTTTAGTTCCTGCTTGAGATGGCCATTGTTGGTGGAGTTTTGACGTCTGCGATTTTTAAAGGCTTACGGTCGTCATTTCAGTGCCACTGGAGGCTTAGTAGAAACTCCTCCTCTGCGATTTAGTGTGCATATTACGCCTTAAGTTCTCCTGTATGTTACTCTCATCCTTTGCAGTATGGACATAATTTGCATCAATAATATGCACTGGGATACTGAGGCGTAATCTGCAAATTAATCGTGTCGGAAAATGTGCTAGGAAGCCTCTGATGCCGCCGAGAATACAGGCCTTATAAAGATTTGTGTTCATCAAGCCATTCACCTCATTCTGTTTTCCCCTGGCCTGATAAAAGCCCAATCCCAGCTTCCTTTCTGCCATGTACAGCATCAAGTGAAAAAAAAAAAAAAAAAGAGAGAGAGAGAAAAGACGTATACTGTAATAACCCACCTGTTACATTCAAGGCTCAAACTAACTCCACAGAATGACTGTATTACAAGATCAAGGCTTCTGTAAATCTGTGTGTTCTGAATCAGCCACTCACCTTCAGTTTGCAGTCTGAATGTGAAGCCTTGAAAGATGAGCCAAACTGCCAGCTCATTTCTGCGACTAGGGACCTTCATTTCCATCACGCATATTCTCTGGACCTGGACAAGTTTGGCATACATGTGTTCAGTGCCGCATCATCATATCAGGCTATGTTGTTCTTGGGGCCGCAGAGTGTTCTCAATAGCCAACATCCTCCACCTGGCCTGCAAACACAATATACCGGTGTGATACTAATATGACCTGATACTAATGTGTTTTGCTCATCATGTTAGTTCCGTCTTAATCAGCGTAATGACAGTCAGCCTTGTATCAGACCAACCCTCTAATACCATCTGTCAGTACTTCATCTTTATTTCTAGTCTTGCTCCTACTAGACTATTTTATTGAGGTTGAAAGAGTACCCTATAGTCATTTCACCTTAACTTGGCACAGATTTTTGTTTTTTACTTATGCAGCTTATTTCACGTAACTTAGTAGCAAAGTAAGACAATACTGTGGCTCTACATCATTCCCATAGCACCTCTTCGTGACTAGCACCATATTCTAGTGTTAACCTCCTGCTCCAACTTAGTATTTAAGATGGAGAAAAGGAAATTTACGCCTAGTTAAAGTGAACGACGTATAGTATCACCTCAAGAGAGCATCCTACTAAGAATTCCTCCAGATCCATAACTGAAGAAGACAGCAAGAATGAAATACGAGTAAAATGAAGTTCTCTGACTGAAACGGTTAATCCTGCAAAAAAATTATATAATGTCCACTGAAATGTCCGACTCCCTCGTCCCCGAATACATATAAATTTCATGAAGGACCGTGCAATACAAAGAAAAATGTCAACAATTTCGCTTTACTTTTCAAAAAATGTTCCGACCACCAACTTTTTTTTTTTTAAGAAATCGATATGAAAACCCTGGCAAATGGACACACACACACACACACACACACACACACACACACACACACACACAGAATTCTAGCACAAGTAAATATTATCAAATTATTAAATATTACGATACAACTTTATAAAAATGCATAACAGATATTCAAGAGCCGATCTCGTGCGTTCTGCTAAAACAAACACGCGCGCGCGCACACACACACACACACACACACACACACACACACACACACACACACACACACACACACACACACACACACACACACACACACACACACACACACACACACACACACACACTGATGGATAAGATCACTAGCTAATTATGAACAAATCTTACAAATAATTACACAAAATAACAAAAATGCATAATTATACACTCAAGTACCGATCTTTCTGCGTTGTCAAAACACACACGCACACGGAGGCACACGCACAGAGTCGTTTAAGATACGGACAGGTGCGCACGCAATTGCACGTTCAACGGCGCAAAAACCCTCTACAACACCCCGCCAGAACTCTGCAACAAACATATCCTGCACACAGCTCTATGCCACAAACGACACGCCTCTGAGACAAAGATCACAAAAACAACTGCTTTAAACGCTTTCCAAGACATGATCTGGCCACACACATTTCTCCACATGTGTCCTGCTATTAATATTGGTCTCCATGATGTGTTTTTCCTTCATGTGTCCACCAAATAACACATAATTCCGGGTCCACCTTCCTCTACGTGAATCCTGAAGTAAATACAATCTTCCTCGTGTATCCACCCAATCAATATTCCTCCACAGTTATAAAACTATCAATATTTTTCCACACTTATTCTGCCATCAATATATTCAAGATGTATTTCTCTTATGTGTCCACCTGTCTTTTTCGTGTATCCGGCAAGTAAGACATACTTCCACCTGCATCCTATTAATATAATCAAGGTGTGTTTCCCTTTATATGTGTCCACCTATCTTTCTTATACATGTATGGTCCAACCAACATATTTTCCCACATATATTCACTATAAATATGCCCAAGACTTTTTTTTTTAATTTCACAGTGTCTTTTTTCACGTTATTAAAAAAAAAAAAAAGGACAGAGACAAAGTAAAGCAAACGGAACGTGCATATATTCAGGCATTAACCTTTTCCAGACGAGGACAATTTTTTTTTTTAAACCCAGATTTCATTCACGCTGCCTCCAGTGGCTTTTGCTCATTGTAGGAGATGCCTCTGGTACTGAAAGATTAACAGATGGAGGGACAGGGTGGTGAATTTTGGTGTGTAAGTTGGAGCAAGGGCAGCCTGATGGCGATGGACAGGGTCAAATAGAAGTGATTCGTTTGGGCCACCCCTCCCCGCATTAAGGCGTCTGGCTACATATAAAAAAAATTAGATACTTTCATTATTAATATACTCTACAAGAGTAATTACAAATGAAGAAATATACGTGACAGAAACCTGCTTTTGATCCTAAATGAAGCCATAAATTTTTTCCCTCTCAGCAACACAAGCACAACAACAGCAAAACAAAACATTAGACATTTTTACTGCCTGACACGGGAGCTGCAAAACTCATAATGCCGTATTCTCATGAACAAAAAGAGGCTTCCTACCACCGCTTCTTTAGCCATTTATATTGTATATGATACCTTAATATTCTCGTGTGTCAATATATATATATATATATATTTATCAACGTTCGTGGTCGTAATATAGAATAGGGTATTGATCATTTGGTACTACCAGTCTTCTTAATTTTAATAATACTTGTTACTGACGATTTACTAGTAGTATTAGTAGAAGTAATATCACTTGCTTAAAGGCAGCATTCGGCGGCCTCCGCTCGATGCCAAAAGACCAGAAATAAGTCATAACTCGGGAATCGTTGCCCCGATTGGACTGGAAATGATTTTGTTCTTCAAGTTAGAGCATTTTAACGGTACCTGGCCCTAACAAAAATTGCGCCATGTTGCGACGTTTTTGCTGTGTTACGATAACAAACAAACCAATATACATACAGAAATAGGATCATTATAAAATAGATTATTATTATTATTATTATTATTATTATTATTATTATATTACTACTACTGTTAATACTGTGTGTGTGTGTGTGTGTGTGTGTGTGTGTGTGTGTGTGTGTGTGTGTGTGTGTGTGTGTGTGTGTGTGTGTGTGTGTGTGTGTGTGTGTGATATAACAAATACATCTATCTAGTGTAAGTGTGAATCAGACTGTGTATGTGTGGTGTGGTGAAGTGAGGTGTGGTGAAGTGTGGTGAGGTGTGGTGAGTTGCAGTCAGTCTAGTTTCAAAAGTGTAATCAAAACATGCATGTCAAAAGGTGCAGTGAAGATGTGTAGCCCCAAACATCGCTACAGTGATGAAGCTTTCTGTGTGTGTGGTGAGGACATGGAGCTGTCAGCGTGTGTGTGGTGACAGAGCAGCCTCAAACCCTCCACAAAATATCCAGTACGCGAAAATGTTGGCGTCGCATTATTTCAACCAATGGCCAGCGCAAAAAATGGCACGAGTATATATTTAAAAAGTCGGGGAACAAGGAACTAATGTGCGCATGGTGAGTCACTCGTGCGTTCACTTGGGTAATCAAACCTCGTCAAAACAGCGAAGTAATACCTGAATAAACGCCGAAGAGAAAACGAGAGAGTACGGGGGCAAAATTTTTGTAAACACTTATGCTTGGGGCGAATGTTTCTTTGTAAATGCGCATTGCTGTTAATGGTTGTAAATATGTATGGTTGACATTAATGGGTCTTTGTAAACACTTATACTTAAAGCTCATGGTTCTTTGTCAACACGTATAAATGAAAATAACATTTCCTTTGATCATTTCACTTCGATAACTGTTATTTTTTAAATCAAGTTACAAAAGCATTATTTCATTCAACAACTGTATTCTTGAATAATGAAGGGGTTAAGCAAGGCTACATCTAATCCCTCCAATTCGAAAAGTCTCCCCATCGGTGAATAAAATCGTCTGGTGGCGGCAAGAATCCCCCTAAAATTACATCCTCGGGTAAACGATTGATACTTCCGAGCTAATTAACAAGAACACAGTAGTACTTTTGCTTTATTGGTGCCGGACCCTAGAAATGTACAGGACAATATGATCGGATTGTACACTGAGGAAAATTTATGAACTAATATGTACGAGTTTGTAAATAACCTAGTGGACACTGTATGTACTTGTCGGAAGCTACTGTTTTACTGATTAACCAAGAGGCAGTTCAGAATATTGTGAGAGAACATAATGAAAAAAGCATAAAGAATAATGGAATGATTCTGTACACACATATTTGATGAGACTGTCGGGGTAAATGGATAAGATGTGCTTTAGAATATCAAAAGGCTACACTGGGACAAAACTGTACTAGCTACGCAAGTACAAGTTTACACAAATATTTTTACTTACATGTCAACACACACACACACACACACACACACACACACACACACACACACACACACACACACACACACACACACACACACACACACACACACACACACACACACACACACACAAAATCAGTCCAACAACAGTTTCATTTATAAGGTTCAATGTAACAATATACACATAATGTCCGACAATTCCCAAGTCCAACACACACACGTAAAAGAAAATATCACCAGCTAAACTCGTCAGTCCTGTTAACACGCCCACGGAAACAAACACGAAATTCTGTCACGATTTCCCAAGCACACTGGCCACTGAAACACCAAGCAAGCAAACAGAAAAAGACAAATAAAAAAGAAATCCCTAGGCGGCCTGGAGTCACGAAGGAACCCCAGCGCCTTCAGCCAATCTATCAGTGAAGGAAGGCGTTTGGAAAGAGTACATGATATCACTATTACACCACAATCAGCTGGAGGGGATGGAGTTCCTGAAGATATTTGCGATCGATTGGCTGTCGCAACTTAAGATATGTTTTCTAGGGAGGATTAGAATGATTTTCTGTCGTAACTAAAGATTTATTTTGCAGGAAAGCCTATGACTCTACCCCTTCACTACGAGGGGTCTCTGATTAGCTAAATAAAATAATCTGGTGTGGCAACAACAACAAAAAAATCCACACGTAGCAATCATACTTAAGAGACTGTGAGTATTCCTAACATCTCCTTCTTACCCTTTTTCCTTCTTTTATGCACAAGGTAATATTTTCTATAATGCTATTTATGCAAACCACGTCGATAAAAAAAAAAAAATGCATATGAATTTGGACTCCCACGTCGTCAGCCAAACTGTAGGTTGTCTTGTCTTTTGTTTTTGTTTTTGGTTTGCTTTGTTTAAACTTTGGTTTGTTTTGATTTTCTTTATTTTTGTTTTTTTTATTTTTTTTGGTTTGTTTTAATTTTGGCTAGTTTGATTGTTTTGGGTTTGTTTTGATTTTGTTTTTTTCATTTTTTTTCTTTTTTGGCTTTTGAAATAGTACATTCTGCCACCATACCACCAGAATCCCCTACAGGCTTATATTTCTCTGTTTAGGGTTCGTATTGTCGCCAGCTAATGAACTTTCCCAGCGTCTCTTCCTTTTTTGCTCTACGACACTTTTGCACGACCTATAATCCCTTGTTCTGTGGAGGAAATAATAGATACACGACCCCATTGTAGTGAAAGGGTTAATATACAGGTGTGCAGCCCTTTAATTATGAGATGACTTCCCACTGTTGAATATAATCGACTGTTTGGTGGCTTTAATGGAAGAAATATGACCTTACATTATTGATAAAGTTGGTGGGAGGTATTTCTAGGGCGTTTAATTTGATAGTTTCTCTCTCTCTCTCTCTCTCTCTCTCTCTCTCTCTCTCTCTCTCTTTCTTTTCACCCATTCCACACACAGCAGGGGTTAAACGCTGCCAGCAATCCATCAGTGGCAAGAGTTTTGAAAAGGCGACACCACCACCACCACCATCACCACCACCACCTCGTTTCCCCCTCCCCCAAACCACCCTCTATACTCCAAAATAACACCCTTCATCATGGTATATACATAAAAAAATCTTAACGCTCTCATGGTCGGGAAAACTCTTGGTATTTATTCCATCAAACGCCAGACGATTTAAATAGCTGAACAGAGTAGTCTGATTATAACCCTTAATTCTAGTTTTTTATACTAGCCAGCTCTAGATTATCAAACAGAATGAGACATAGAAGGCCGAGTAGTGGAAATTAATTTGAGACGTACACAGTCACCACTACACTATAATCATCTCCCATACCGTTCACATCCCTAAATAAATCAGTCTTTCCCTACAGACCTCTAGGAAACCACAAAAATTTAGTGTATCACGTTTTCCTACCCTGACAAATATCGCTGACCCCTTTCAGCTCAATTATTGGCCAAGTGTAGTCAGAAAGGGGGGTTTATTTGACTTGCAACCAAGGAGATTCAGTACTACCTCGTGATACAGCCTCATTCCAAGTGTAGTCAGACTGGAGGGTTGATTTGACTAGTAACTAAGGAGACTCATTCCTACCTAATAACAAAAGCTCAATCCATATGTAGTCGAACTGGAGGGGTGATTTTTGACTAGTAACCAAGGAGATTCACTTCTAACTCATAAGAAATACTCATCGATTTTCATTCAACCACGACATATTTTACGGGAGTGGCCCAATTATGTCAGGTGAAAACAGACCAATTAAAGCTATCAATCAGAGGAAATGGTTTTAGAAGAGTTCGCGTTCACCACCACACCACAATCCTCCCCACGACCCCCTAACCACCTGACAATATATATAACTTCCAGACATACAGAAGTGGAGGAGGAGGAGGAGGAGGAGGAGAAAAGAAGAAAGGAAGAAGAAAAAGAAGGTGATTTATGAAACTGGGAGAAACTTAAACGCACGAAGCAATAAATCACTGCAAATGGTTTTAAGCAGTTTACAATCAACACCCCACCGCAATCCCTCAGACTTCCCCTTACCCCTCTCACGGTCAGACCAACCCTAGTATTAAATTCCACCTTAGGCTAGTTTTATTCACAGCTAAGAGTTACTACTGAAGCCCGAGAGTGTTACTACTGGTACGATAAAAAAATATATACAGTATAGTACTCGATAATAATAATAATAATAATAATAATAATAATAATGATATTATAATAATAATAATAATAACAATAATAATAATAATAAAACTAATAACAATAATAAAAACTATTACTGAATTCCACCAATCATTAAACGCTTTTTCTTTTTTAGCTACGAGTTCACATAACCCTTTGAATACCTGTACTATACTCGATTCACTTTAACTTGGCCTAAAACTGCCATCCCTCTATCTTGAGTGCTGAGCTGTAACAAAAGATTAACACTAGGATATAATGCTAGTCACGAATAAGTGGCGCGGAAAGGATGTAGAACCGCTGTATTGTCTTTTTCTGCCACTAAGCTACATTAAATAAGCTGCAAAAGGACGAAAATCTGGGCCAAGTCAAAGTGAACGAATCTTATTACCCCTAACTCGCTCAAAATCAAGATCACAATGATAATTCATTCCAACTAACACCAAACGATATTATTCAGCTGACAGAGTTTCATGGGAGCCTGAGAGCGTTTACCACCATACATGAAACAACAATAGTCTAAACGTACATTAAAAAAAAAAAAAAAAAAAAAAACTTCTGCAAAAGAGCATGAACGCTCAGGAATACTTAAATATACGAGAAATTCACTAGAAAATGGTTTTGAAACTCACCATTTTATTTGGCACATCATCCAACCTCGCGATATATAAACACTTTGCCAGAAGAGTTTACAATCACGGAAGACCTTAACAGCCGAGAGCAACTGACCAAAAAATTGTTCTTTAATTCTCTGACGATTTCATTCAGGTAACCAGTTGTTTATTATCCTCTAATGGTTAAAAATTATAGTCTAGTCGATCGTACCTGACTGAGATTTGTGTCCCCTTTTCGCTGATTGCATGTTATTTTGGCAGGATAAGATACTACCGCATCCACACATCATTTGCTCAACATTGCTTCATAACTAGCAACTATTTCGTTACCCATCTATTACAGCCCAACATTCGACATGGAGATTTAGCAGTTTTTTGTCAGGTTAGAGTGGACTTATGTTCCCTACACAGCCCGGACGAAGAAGTAAACATAACACTCCATCAGAAATCAATCAGTGTGAATTAATTTTGACATGTACATTGCTATCACGACACCACAACAACTTAGCCTCTATCCCTCCATAATTCTTTTTGAAATAACCCAAAACGGGTTGCAGGCAAAGGTAAATACACACACCGACAGCAATCAATCACCGGCAGTGGTTTTGGTTCACGATCAATCACCTCTTCACCACAACCATCTACAATACACAAGCCCCTCTCCCTCCTTAACCTTTCTTAAACCAAAAACGTTACCTTAACAGCCTGCAGGCATCAGTAAACACGCACGCCGTCAGCAATCAATCAGTGCAAACGGATTTCTTAGAGTACGCCAGTATATCTACTCGTACTCTACAATCACCCACAGTAGCCTCCTTCCCTCCTCAAAACGCACCAAAAATATACCTTAAACAGCTTGCAGGTGTAGGTAAAAACACACACCGTTAGCAATCCATCACTGGAAATGGATTCTTTAGAGTACCCATCATAACAACACCACAATCACCCACAGTAGTCCCTTTCCCTTCTCGCTCCTCAAAACAAATAATTTCCATTATCTCGGGGGCAAAGGTATACGTACATTGGATCTTGGGACTGTAATTTCAAAATGTGGATATAAGTTAATTCATACATCTTAATCCCCTCAAACCCCATAACCCCATCAAACTCTATATCATATTCTCCTCAAGATATATAAAATATTTCCCTATTGAGCTTCAAATCACAGGTAAATGTAAACAGTATCCCTTTCTTTTTCTTTCTTTGTCATTTTTTTCTGTCTCTGTCTGTCTTTCAAGTGCACGATTATTATTTATGCTATTCAAATTACCATCTACCAACACCATCCATTTTGACACCGTCTCTTGAACCTAAATACTATATGATCGTTTCCTAAAGAGCTTGCAATCACAGGCAGACACCATCAATAATGGTGGTTTTTAAAAAGTACACGATCACCGCTACGCCACAATCACGCAGTCCCCCCTACTGTTGCCATCATTTTCAACATCACAACAATTACCAAACCTCTCCTACCCCCCTCCCCCGACACCACTACGACCACCATATCTACCAGACCGACCAACAATACTACCACAACTACCAACACTACCACTTCTAACACTATCAATACCACTACGACCTACACTACTATCAATACGACCTCACGACAAACGCTCATTACTACCACTACGATTCCCACCACTACCATCACAACCCTACCACTACCATTACGACCACTCATCACTACCATTACGACCTCTACCAATACCACCACGACACCCCACTACCATTATGGCCCCATCACTACCACTACGACCCCACCACCACTACTACTACGGCCCTTCCACCACTCTCCGTAGCCTCTTCCCCAGCAGAACTCCCACCACAACCACAACCCCCACCACATTCAACACCCTTCCACCACTACTATCACCACCACATTGCACCACAATACTCAAATCGCCCTCACCACCCCCTCCACCACAACCAATTTTAACATTCTTCCTCACCACAACCCCCACCACATTCTCCTCACAACCACCACCACAATGTACCACACTTCAACACCACAGCCTATACCACCAAACACATCTCTTCATCACAGTCATCATTCCCCTCACCACTACCACCCTCTACCACCACCACATCGTCCACCACAATTCTCCCCCCATACCACACCCCCTGCCACCAACCTATTCGACCCCCTCCCTCTCACCATAGCCACCTACGGACCTAATCGATCTAGTGCGGTGTCTTATAGCGGGTGTGCCGAATTTAACAATCACACTCCCTTGGCTACTATTCCTGATTTTGTGCATTTACCATTAATTCTGAACTCCACTGCATTTTTTTTTTTTTTTATAATTCTAGTTTTTATCAATAATTTAGGATTTCTAGACATGTTTTCATAATTTTCTTTACATTTGTACCTTATAGATACTTAAAATGGTTTTGGAAATCTAGTAACTCCTGTAGTTGCTGTGGTTACCGAAATATGAGCGTATTCAAATTTATAGTAGCAGGAGTTCAGGTTTAAATTTGCTCTCTCTCTCTCTCTCTCTCTCTCTCTCTCTCTCTCTCTCTCTCTCTCTCTCTCTCACACACACACACACATCAGAAAACCTAAGTGTGGCATAACAGAGAGTCAATCGCATGCCATCACATCACGTTCGGATCATTGCGCCATTAGCTGTGAAAACCATCGTGTCTGGTTAAGTCTTTGCACGGAATTCCTGGCGTTGTTGCACCACCTTTATTACCCAGTGAGTGGTGGCTGGTGGCGCCCTAAGGCAGATTATCGTAAGGAAGGAATGAGACTGAAGGATGATGATGACTGTTCTATGGACGTGTACCATAAATAGGGCTAATGGGGGTTTGCCGTGAGTTCTGACGCAGAGAAATGCAGTGGTAGACAGATACATACAGTTATAGAGATAGGTAACTAGCTAGACTGAGAGACAGACAGAAGTACTGACAGAGAAACACAGACTCAGACAAACAGACAGAAAGATAGACATAGACATGTAGAGAGGTGTATGGTATGTAGGAGGACTACTGGGCCTTGAGTGCAGGCTGTGAAGCCTATGCCCAGAGTCGGACACATAAAAAAAAGAAGAAAAAAAAAAGACATATAATTAAATAAATATGCACATACACATACACAGACGTGTGTGTACACGAGATTATGTACGAATGTATGCATGTATGTACGTACGCATGTGCGCGAGTACGACTGGGGATAAGGAAGCGGGAGGTCGAAGTGAATGGGGAGGCGGTGTGAGTGGAGAGGGAGGGGTGAGTGGGCAGAGTGGACTGAGTGGGGAAGCAAAATGAGTGGGGGCAAAAGGAGTGGGGACAAAGTGAATGGGGGCAAAAGGAGTGAGGACAAAGTGAATGGGGGCAAAGCGAGCGGGGGCAAAGCGAGCGGGGGCAAAGTGAGTGGGGCAGAGTGAGTGGGGGGCGGGGGAAGTGAGTTGGGGGACGAAGTAAATGGGGGGCTGCATGGGAGGGGGTGTCAAAATGTACTGTCTCCTGCAGTAACTCTGAACGCACCATTACCGTCACCAGGGGAAGGCCGTGCCCCCCCGGGTGTGAGGGAGGGGCCTGGTGCGCCCCCTAGGAGGCTCCCTGATGTCTGTATTGACCATTGCAGGAGGAAGATGAAAAGTGGAAGATTGAGCGACATGAAGAATGAAGAGGTGGGCTGAGGAAAAGAAAAGAAGAAATCGATAGGGAACGGATAAACTGGAAGATAGAAAAGGAAGGAAGAAGAGCAAAATGAAAAGGTGCAAGATCAAACAACACTAGAGGAGAAGGAGGAGAGAACAAGGAAAGAGGAAATAAGAAAGGAGGAAAGGCGAGATATGAAAGGAAATGGAAGACGTGACTCATTTTATCAGATTATAAGTACAGGTATGGAGAAGCCAGAACGTGGAAGGTAAGCTGGGTAACAATAATTATACAAGATACAACAGAGAGACTATGGTAAGGAGCTGCATTTCGTTCTAAGAGTTTTCAGAGTTTTCACAGCTTTTCAATACGATCTATACCTAAACGACATAAATACAGACTAAACGTCATAAATCAGAACAAAGTCATCTGGTAATAACTAAGAAATAATTAAGCCGTGAACTGTTAACCAAGACAGCTTTATAATATCGCTGGTCAGACATCAGTGTCCAAGTGGTAACGTGTGAGGGGATCAACTGTGGTGCTTACGAGGACTGTGGAGCCTCAGAGCACATTTAGAGTAATGAGTGAATTAAATACATCTCTATCACAAACGACCTACAGCAACACCATAGTCACCAGGTTATTATTTTTTTACAGAAGATGAACAGAGGAAGGAAAAGAAAATGAAATAAAAAGAAAATCCATACACCAGATTACAGGTGTCCTCTGTTCATTAGGGCAAGCTGGAAAAGACTGGAAGACCCCCACGACTTGACACCTGCACAGACTGGAATATTAAACTTTAAAAACGAAACAAAAGCTCTTCCAACTTAGCCACCGAAACTGCCTGGCAAGGAGGACGGGTCGCGGTAGCTTCGTAAAGTCAAACGTGGGCTGACAATAATGATAATAAATGTGACAATATGTATATGTTGGCAATACTCAGAAAGATATGCCGAGTAACGGAAAATTTTAAAATATTATGGTGAGCGACTGTGTATTTAAGTGTGAGCTAAAAAGAATACTAGGTGAAAAGTGCTAAAAGGAATATTATGTGGAAAGTGAGAGTGTAATGCTGTACTAAAATCAAAACCGATATTTATGATTGTGAAATGTGCCTACAGCAGAAGTCAAAGGGCTAGCGAAAAAGCAGTATATTTTGATGCAATAACACACAGAAAAAAATCAGAAAAATATATAAGACTGCTAATCCTTCCACCGAGTTTGTCACGCTCAGGTAATATATTCTGTTACACTTACGTAATATATTCCGTCCAACGAAAGACGATATTACCCAAAAAGGGAAACTTCTGTCAGTCAAAGAGCCAGGAGTACTTATATAAAAAATTCTGAAGCCAGGAGGAAGCGCGACAGTCTGACGATGCTCCCAGTCAAAAGATGGTCTCTATCTCTCTATCTATTGCCAGACGCCTCAATCCCGTTTGGGGTGGCCACAAACAAATCGCCTCCAAGTCGCCCTGTCCCCCGCCATCTCACTGCCCTGCTCCCAACTCACACCCCCCTCTCTCATATACCTCTCCACCCCATCCCTCCATCTCATCCTCGGTCTCCCCCTCCCTCTTCCACCCTCCACCTCACTCACATACACTCTCTTCGTCAGTCTTTCACCCTCCATCCTCTCCACATGGCCAAACCACCTCAGTGTGTTCCTCACAACGCTCCCTATCATATCCACATCCACACCACAACGCTCCTTTATATCCTCATTCGTCAGCCTGTCTCTCCACGTGACTCCACAGGCTCCTCTTAAATAACTCATTTCCACTGCTCTCACTCTTGACTTGTGTCCTTCCAACAATGTCCAAGCTTCACTTCCGTACGTTAGAGTTGGTATCACAATACTGTCATGTAGTAACTTTTTTACTTCCATGCTCACTTCCCTGTTTCTTATCACTGCTTTCAAGGAACCAGCAACCTTTCTTCCCTGCTGTACCCTTTCAAGCACTTCACCCTCCAAACCTCCATCCTTACTCATCACACTACCCAAATACTTAAACGTACTCACATTTTCCAATTGTAGGTAATTCGAGGTGAAAAAGTATGATAAGTTAGGTGGTACGGGAGGCTTCGTAGGGTAGTGATCTATTAAACTCTAAGTCATGTGCCGCTCCTAAAGAACCAAGAAAACCGATGAAAGAAAAGCCAAGTAAAGTGAACGGAGCGTGTAAAAAAAAAAGCCTCACTCTACAATGTCCGCTAAGAAAAGCAAGTAAATGAATGAGGCACGTAAAAATAGCCTGAGACTTGTAATGGTCGTCGCTGCACAACACAGGACTAATGAGCCTACTGTGTTATGCTGTGTTGTGGTGTGCTGTGCTGGACGATGGCACAATGAACCCTAATTTTAGATGGCATAGCACCTTTCCTAGCACGTCTTCTTTAGCAACTTCTTAAAACTAGTGATTATTATTATTATCTTTATTTTTATTATTATTATTTTTGCATATTTACCTCTTCAGCATGATATGGCAGTGTTCAATGAATGACTTCGTTTTGTGCCTTCTTCCATTTTTTTTTTTTTTACATCATGACAGGGAAAGGAGAAAGGGTCCAGGGAATGAAGGGGCAATGAAGGGGAAGGGGAAAGAGGGTCTGGAAAATGAAGGGAGAAAGGAGGGATGGGGGAGAAGGGGAAAGGTTAAAGGGGGGGAAGGGAAATGAGGAAGAGGAGCTGATAAATGAAGGAGTAATGAAGGAAAACGGGGAAAAAGGGTCTCGGAAATGAAAAAGGGGAATAAGCGGGGACCCAGACCTCGAACCCATGTACCCAGTGTTCAGCGCGCCCCCTGCGGTCTGCGTTCGTGGCCGCACACCACCTGCCGCTGCGGTCACCCCACCCAGACCGCACCGACCGCACGCCAGACCACCACACTCAACACCCTTCCTAATGACCGCTTCAGTGTATGCAGCGATGAGGGTAATGAACAGCTTAGGTTATTATTCATTGTCAGGTGGGTGGCAGTTAGGGGGGAAATTACTTAGACAGAGAGAGAGAGAGAGAGAGAGAGAGAGAGAGAGAGAGAGACAGACAGACAGACAGACAGACAGACAGACAGATTCGTTTATAGTAAGTTACCAATACATCAAAGAAAAAAAAGAAAAAAAAAGGATATTGATAAACCAACGCCTCTTGACCACCACCAACCACAACAACCAGCGCTACTATCACCGTATCACCCAACGCCACCATCACTATTCTGTTTCACAGCCAGTACCATCATCTTCTGCCACTACCATCACCACCATTCATCATTACCATCATTCTCTGTCGTCCCCACCTCCACCATGACAAGCTCTACAAACATCATGTGCCACCTTCACCAGTGCCTCTGCCTTGTGTCACCACCATCCTTCCACACTACTACCATTCTGTGCCATCTTCCACACCACTACTTCTGCCCCCACCATCACCATGCTTTTTCATTACTGTTATCATTCTCTACCGCCACTACCACCCTCTAGCACCACCACTATAACGATTCTCTACCACCACCAGCATACTTTACCACCATCCCATCTCAACCATAAACACCACCACCATTCTGCCACACCCCTACCACCACCATCCTGCCACACCACTACCACCACAACCACCATCCCTCCACACTGCTTCCACCATTCCCTGCCACCACTACCACCGCCATTCTGTGCCACATGACACTCTTCCCACCAGCCCACCACTCTTTCCCACGGCCCCCACCCCCACCCATCCTCCCAGCTCCTAGGCGGTAAAATGGCCGCTCTATCGCTCCAATGTATAGAATTTTATGTGGGAATTCTTTGTAACTCTATTTTCCGTGCGTGCGTGCGTGCGTGCGTGCGTGCGTGCGTGTGTGTATGTGTGTGTGTGTGTGTGTGTGTGTGTGTGTGTGTGTGTGTGTGTGTGTGTGTGTGTGTGTGTGTGTGTGATGGAGTGTCGGTGTGGTGCTGACAGTGTAATGGTCATTCTGGTGACACACTCGCCACCAAGTATTGATTGCACACAAACAAACAGTCATGTACATCCAAACAAACAATCCCGCACACCCAAATATACGCTCACTCATGCTCAAGATAACGTCACACACACACACACACACACACACACACACACACACACACACACACACACACACTGAGTCTGTGTGTGTGTGTGTGTGTGTGTGTGTGTGTGTGTGTGTGTGTGTGTGTGTGTGTGTGTGTAGGACCCAACAGGCAACAAAGGAACAATGGGCAGGGTGTGACAGGCCATGACACACCCTGGGTTAGCATAATGTGTCACGCCTCACCCAGCACTGTCACGCGGACGAGTTGGGGTGTTACCGAAGTACACAAAGTTAGTACATTGCGCTACATGAGTACAGTATGATACATGAGAACAGTGAGACAGTACACTACGTTTGCATGAGTACATTACACTACATGAATACACTAAGGCTAAGTAAAGTATGAAACATTCCAGTCATCATGCTGGGGTGTGTGGGTTGTGCTATATGAGTACAGTGAGCCTGCACAGTACGCTACATGAGTACACTGAAAGAAGCGGACGCTCATTTAACGTAAGAGCCTTGAAGCTGAAAGAATCTCATACGTAACAGAATCCTGAAATAAAAGGCATCTCATTTTAAACTAACAGAATCCTAAAACTGAAGAACTCTAATTTTACATAAGAAAATAGAAAACATATAGGCACCTCATTTCACGTACCATTTTGCTGTCTCGTTGCTCTAATTGGCAGTCACTGTTGGACACCTATAACAATTACTTTGCCTGCCTCCTCCTCCAATTACGCGTTACTATGCCTGTCTCCTACTCCAATTACGCGTTACTCTGCCTGCCTCCTCCTCCTCCAATCACGTAACACTCGGCCACTATACTCTTCACAATTGTTACCGCGCCCAGGATGAAGGTTAGTGGGTGATTTGTGGGTGTTATTTGTGTCGCTGGTGATGTCACTCTTCTGGTATGAGAGGGACATATTAAATCTTTGTTTTTTCTTGATTCTAATAAGCCGTAAATGGACGAAATGAAGCGGAATGTATATATATATATATATTTTTTTTGGGGGGGGGTCGAACGATTTTACTCTTCCTCCAGGCATACTTTTCTTACATAAGTATAATTTTTCTAAAAAATAATGGGACATATTGAACTATAAGATTAAATTGCAAGGTTCTTTGACGAGCTGTGCTTCATGAATTACCAATAAATGTTTTCTTGATCCTTAACTCTGGCAACACACACACACACAGACACACACACACACACACACACACACACACACACACACACACACACACACACACACACACACACACACACACACACACACACAGAATCTATACATATAATTTTTCAAACTCACATTTACGGATAATTACTTATAAATCGCTATTACTTTGGTTATCTCGTTTACCATTAGTTACCCTTGTCGTAAATTCTGTAGCAATTACCGTGACGTGACAGACATACACTCAAGAGAAAACGGGAGAGGGACCTTGGTGGGAGTTGGGGAAAAGGTCGGAGTCACTGAGGAAGAAAGAAGAAAAGAATTACAGAAGAATTGCCCAAGTTATTTAGTGACATTTTTCCGCTGTCCTTATTTTTATCCCTCTGTCTGTCTGTGTCTGTCTCTGTCTGTCTAGCAATCTACCTATCTATCAGACAAAGTATTACCAGGCCACTTAAGGACTATATGTTCATCCAACTTTATTTTTGGTGTGAGAGCATGACAAGGGCAATGCACTGTAACCTGTATTTTATCGTTACATACAGGACAGTAAGAAACACAATCAGATGTATGGAAAAATTTACGCATATAAATACACTGTTTATATTATTATTATTATTAATCACAGAGATGAGGTAAATAAGAGGTGTGTCGTAATGACGTAAATGAAAGAGAGAGAGAGAGAGAGAGAGAGAGAGAGTGCCAAGGAGAAAAGAAAAATGAGATACAGGGGACACACGAATCTCCAGCACCGAATTTCCATATCTGTGAAACTCCCCGTGCAATTGAGGAGGGATCGTGAAACAAGAAAGTGTGACGCAGCGACAGAGCCTGCGTCACAGTGCGTCAGACAGATTGGGTTTGCGTGTGTGGCTGTGGGTGTGAGTGTGGTGGCCGCCCCTCCATGCAAGCTGCAAGCCAGTCAGAAGGGCAGTCAACCAGTCCATAAGCCACCCAGTTACCCATCTAACCAAACAGCTGTGTGGGGGTGACGGGGTGCTAATCACGAAGGAGAGCATGTGTGACCTCGAACGCGATGAGGTTAAGTCGCTAATCTTTATTCTTATCTAAACAGACGCCAGAAACGAATCGCCTCCATGTCACCCTGTCCTTTGCCATCAAGTTGCCCTTTTTTCCATTTCATACACCTTGTATTCCACCTTACATTAAGCAGTCAAAAGCAAAACGTGGACGAAAAACTCTTTTCATCCCTCCCCATATGTCCCAAAACCGACGTAAAGATATGAGGTCTTGCATAAACATCAGCCCTCACATTTTTGGACAGTGAGTATGTCTCTCACTGTCAGTAAATTAAGGTTAATAGGTCTTGCCCTTTCCCCTCCTCCATTACCACACTGAAACACAAGCCCTGCAAGTAACCTTCTTCTTGTTCTCCTCCTGTCTTATTACCTCCCTCTGAAGCACACGTCCTGTTAGACTGACCTTCCTTTCGTTTCACTTTTGGTTTAGCCTGATTTCACTGCTAGCCTGATTTATGTGATACATTGCGTTTACGTTCTTGAAGGCCTTCGATATGCTTACTTGTATAAACTTTTTTCAATCACCTGGTGCTGGAGAGGGACGCCTTCATGTAGTGGCACCGATATAACCGTGCCACGCCACTGCCCGATTATACAAACGTTCCTCAGATCCCTCCCTAACCCCTGAAGAAATAATGGTGGACTGCGGGAGGTAGACAACTTCAGCCTGCAGTACAATGGGTTGCCGTTTCAGATGAACTTGGCGCTACTTCACCCGGTAATGGCAAGTAAAAATGATACTCGGTGCCATGTAGCTCCAGCACCGCCAATATACCACCTACACGATGATTGGATATGATTTTTTAATGGCTGTGTGCTCTTTTGTTGCCAACTTTTACCTCGAGTCTTGGCTTAGAATTTGGGGACTTGACTTTGAATTCGGGGCGTCGGGTTTGCATTCGGGAGGTCTGGATTTGAATTCGAGGCCTTAACTTTGAATTCGTGGCCCTGACTTCGGGCTTTTGGTTCTGATTTCGGAGTCTTCGTTTTCAATTCGGGGACTTGCGTTTGTATTCGGAATTTTCCTTCTCAGAGGCCAAGTGACATCCAAAGCTCAGTATTCCCAGTACAACTGCATGACACAGTTCTTCTTATTCTCTCTCTCTCTCTCTCTCTCTCTCTCTCTCAACTTTAACTGGACACGTAAATGGTCCAATTCTCCGTAATCACACGAGGCATTATCACAGTTTTAATAATTATCCACGTCTTTCTTTCCTTTTCTTTCCCTGTCTTTCTTTTTTTTTTAGTATAACGAAGGCCCAACCCCCTCCTACACCACCATTTTTATTTTCTCATTTTAATTTGCAGAGGTCTTCCACATTATTATTTTATTCTTTTTACTAAATGAAAGATAAAGGGTTAAATTCCCCCTAAAAGCCAATGGGAATGACAAACGAACTCAATAACACACACGCAGACCAAAAAACGAAGAAAAACATTGCGCCCCATCAACGACATCTCGGCTCACATTTTTGGCGGGAGAATGGAGTTGCGTAAAGCTAGCCAGCGATCACGTCACCCCTCCATCTGCGCCGCTACGTTGATGAATTAAGCCCATCACAACAAACGCCTGCGGGGGAAAGTACAAGTAATGTCAGTCCTCCCCCGTGAGATTATTTTTTCAGCTCGCAGAGAGAAAAATTGCAGCGGCATGTAAGACCTTAAGTACGTCACGCGATGAGGAGTGTGGCGGCATTGCAATTTTGGTGCTTGGAGATGGAGATTTTGCAGAACCTCTCCCTTTGTGATTTCTTTGGCACATAACGCTTTAATATCCACTAGTACACTGCTGATACAAAGGGTGTGAATATTAAAAGATGTCAATTACGTACGAGGGAATATTTTAGCTTAATGTGCTGTGTCGATTTGTGCTAGCTTAGAAGCCTTCGTAGCAGCGCGCTTTTAATGATTTACTTTACACGTTACATCTTAAAATCCTCATGTACGTTTCCAAAGCAAACTGTGCAAATATTCAAAAAGATATATAAATTACATACGAGAGAATAATTAAGTTTAATATAATTTAAAAATCGTGAAAAACAGATTCTACGAAATTTCAGGTGTTAACAAAAACACAGCTCATTTTCCCCGGGTGTCGGATTTCGCACGCAGGTAGCAGGAAGGGGTCGGAATGATGGCGGAATTGAGAGAGGGGTCATTTGTCGGTGTCTGTGTGGAATTATGGCTCTCGCTGGGATTTTTTTTTTTTTTTTGGGGGGGGAAGGGGAGGGGTAGGACATTTAAGAGGAATACAAAAGAAAAAATTTGGAGACAGAGCCGTTGTTATTTTTACAAACTCCTTCGTGACACTGGAAATTTCTGCCCGTTTGCAGCCTTTTCCACACATTTAGATGCATTACTCTCACTACTATCGCCTCCGGATCCATACTTGCCCAGCATGAGAAAGGCTTAATTCCGGCTATCATTCTAGCTCCTGGGAAAAGGTCCAACCCTGCAGTGGATCTCTTATGGACCGATACAGTTACAGACTACTTTCATTTCCAGCAAGTCACCTACAGTCCACGCACACTTTTTTCCCAGTCTCTTCTTACCTTTGGTCCCAGAAGCATGAGGAGAGGCAGCATCCGTGTCAAGATAATTATGATGATACCTGGACTGCCCAAGCCTCCACCACCAACGCGTCATGCTGCAGGCTCCACGTCTTTCTGATATCCTCCGTCCACCTGCACCGTGAAAGAACAGAGGAGGATAGTTAAGCTTAACCCCTTGCATCTGGTGACGTCTATTTTATGATTTATTTTTCTTATTTTCAAACGATGATGATGATGATGATGATGATGATGATGATGATGATGATGATGATGATGATGACGATGATGATGACGACGATAATGACGACGATGATAATAACGATGACGATAACCATGACGACGACGATGACCATAATGACGATGATGATGATGATGATGATGATGATGATAACGTAGCTCATACCTCACGCCCTCCAAGATTAAGGCGGAAAAATCAGAAAATTAGCCAAGCCTGCGTATGACCACGACGCCAACATCAGCACACGGGCCGCCACCAACACCCACAGGAAAAAAAGACGAAATAATGGAGTTCTTCATCATTTCTGTGTCTTGTACGTACTTTCGTGAAATTCGCGAAAGCTGTGACTTGAGAAAAGATTGAGATATAGTTCTGGATTGCTGTTGAAATACATCTGATATATATAAGATACATACTGACCACGTAAAAGATGAAATGCGGTTGACAGCTATAAAAAAAAAAAAAATCCATACGAATCCAAGAAATACATGATCAGGAATGGCGGGAAATAAACCAAATATTACTCTTGATAACTACTGAATATTATGAGGAAAAAACAGAAGATAAATTGATAATACATAAGTCCTGACGATTGAGGAGACGTAAAAAGTTAAAATAAGCGAATTAGAACACCAAGAGAATCACAACTCCAGAAGAATCACGACACGAAAAGAATCCCACACGAAGAGAATCACTAGAGTATCAATCAAGAGGGGGATCACAACATATAACAACTTTTAAATCAACACTAACGATACAATGCAACACCAAACCAATCATAACACAACCAGGAATTAACAACCTCGCTCCCTCCCCTCCCCTCCCCTACTCTACCCCACAACCCCCTGCCCTTCCCTCTCTATCCCCCCTTCTCCCCTTCCCTTTCCCTCCCTTTCCCCCTTCTCTCCTCTCCTTCCCTCTTCTACCATTACCCTCCCCTCTCCCCACTACCCTCCCCCACCTCATTCTGACCCCAAGTCGACCCCCTCACTACAAAACAATACCATTCCCTCCACTTCACCTCCCCCCTCCCCTCCCTCATGATTACACCCCTGTTTTTCCTTCCCATCTCGCTGACTGGAGGGCAAGTGGTGTTTACTGGAAGGCTAAACGTTTACACAGCAAGAGCTTAAACGTTTCCAAGTTTAGATCTTATAACCCTTCGCATGCCAGGTCCTTGGTGATTTTTCAACTCCCAGATCTTAAACGTTTCGAGGTCTATTGCACACCTTAA
Source organism: Coenobita brevimanus (assembly GCF_032717465.1). Lineage (NCBI taxonomy): Eukaryota > Metazoa > Arthropoda > Malacostraca > Decapoda > Coenobitidae > Coenobita > Coenobita brevimanus. Next base: position 59,256,440 of record NC_136959.1, on the reverse strand, counting down.
AACGTTTGCGAGTTCTGATGTTTAATGGTTCCAGATTTAGATCGTAAACGTTTCCTAGCTCATACCTTAAACAGTTCCACATACCTGGTTCTACTACGTTTCCTAATCCATCCAGACCAAAACACTTTACAAATTACTTTATTCTGACTTACACCAAGCAATTATATTTTGCTGAAGGAAGTACGTAACCACATGAAAGATAACAATGCCATTTCAATCAATGCGAGCCAACTTATGTTCGAAAGATCACTGTATTTAGTTGAGGGAAACCACACACAGCCAAAAACGCTTCCTAATCCAGATCATAAAAGTTTCTAAATCCATCTGGTAAACGCTGTGCAACCCCTGATGGGGGTATGACATGGAGGGGTGATAGGGGAAGGGGTAGGGTTGGAGGGGGAGGGGGAGGAGGGGGAGGAGAAAGAGGGGAGTCGAGGGGAGAAGGGGGCGAGGTCAGGGGGCAGACACCACAAGACTACTGGCTCCGTATTTATCAAGAATTTTAACCAGTGTACAAGATAAATACTTAACACCTTACCCTTATTAAAAAGTATATACATATTTTTTTTGTATTTTCCACTTTCATATCAACTCTGGTGTGGCTGTGAAGTATATGGTAGTCTGTTTGAGTGAGAGAAAAAGTGTTTTAGAAAAAAGTAATTTTGAACATAATCTTATGAATGTTTGTAAGTACAGGAACTGGCAAAAATGAAGCAGTAAGAGCTGATGATAAGGAGGGTCACGTGCCACCCGTTATCTGGGCCTTGGGGGGTGGAAGAAAGGGGAAGGGGGAGGAGGAGGGGGAGGGGAAGAGAGAGAGAGAGAGGGAGGAGTAGGTAGGGTGTGAGGTAAATGTGGTGAGAGAGAGAGGAAGTAATGGGTAAGGAAAGAGGATGAGCGGTAGGGAGAGAGGGAGAGGGAAGGGGCGTGAGGGGTTGGACAGGAGGGTGAAGGGTAGGGAGTGAGAGCAAGGATGGGAGAGGTAGGGAAGGAGGGCGAAGGGAAGGGAGAGATGAAGAGGTAGGGAGGGAAATGGAAGTAGGAAGGAAGAGGGAGAGGCAAGGGAGGTGACTGGCGAGTATGAGGAAGAGAAAGAACGGCAAGGGTAAGGGAGAGATGCGTTGACTGAAGGATGAATGGAATGGAGAAGAAGAGGATGGGAAGGGAGAAAGTAAAGAGGGAGGGGGAGGGAAGGAATGTAAGGGAGAGGAGAACGGAGGTAGAGTAAGGGGAAGGGAAGGAAGGAATGGGGGAAGAGAAGGAGAGTGAGAGGTAGGAGAAGGTAGGGAGGCTGATGAAAGACGAGGGAGAAATAGGAGAGTGAGACGGAAAAGAACGAAGGTACGTTAATGAGAGGAAGAATGGAAGGGTGTGTTAGGGGAAATGAAGGAGATAGAGCAGCGAGGGAGAGAGTGAAGAGTGGGGGAAGGGGAGGATGGATGAGAGGGAAAACGAGGGGTTGGGGGAAGGGAATGAGAGAAGCAGGGCAGGCAAGTGAGGGAGGAGAGAGAAAGGAAGCACAGAAGCGAGAAAGGAAGCAAAAAGGAAGGAAGGGAGTATGAGGAGGGAGAATGCAAAGGCGGAATGAAGGAAGGAAGGAAGGACAGGAGGAGAGAAGAAGCAAAGATGGAAGGAAGGAGGGAGCGAGAGAGGAGGCAACGACGGAAGGAAGGAGAAAGGAAATAAGAGATGAGAGAACAGTTATTATTTGCAGTATGAATGACGGGTGTTTCCTGAACTGCGCACGTGAGAGTACTAAATGAGAGAGAGATAGATAGAAAGAGAGAGAGAGAGAGAGAGAGAGAGAGAGAGAGAGAGAATGTATATTCTACTCATGGGATCATAATCTATGTGACTGGAAATTTCGTAACAACTCTACCTTGGCGAGTTATTCTACACACTACCCCCCAGAATCGTCTTTCCTGTTACTCATGCAGTGTCGATATTACACAGATGGAGATAATGTACGAGAGATTAAGGTCCCAATAGCCAGAGTCATTAATTTGTACCATAAATAAAATAAATAACATACGGTAAACTCTATCAACGTCCCAGGTGCAAATAATACAGCAGGTGAAGGAAGGTGATGTTGCAAGCGTCTCCCATGAATTCTACGATCCTGCAGCCCACAAGAGGCACTGGTTGTAAGTCGTGGCGGCCATACATCATGACGCACCCAGTAGTTATCGTAGTGGCGTGATGTATGACTGGCCACTCCATCAGCCAGTCAGGGCAAATCTACACCTCATCCCACCCCCATCCCAATCAGGCAGGGCGGATCGCAAGCCAAGGGATACGATACCATTACGATGTTTTATTTTTGCTCTCATTTTTCTTTTTTTGTTGTTGTTCTAATGTCTGAGGGGGAAAATACAATAGTCGATATTCACACCACATTACTATCATCGTCATCATCATCAAAATTATCTTCATCATCATCACCATCACCATTATCATTATTACTATTATTATTATTATTATTATTATTATTATTATTAACGACAGATGATAAAATTTTATCTTAGAACCTCTCGTACTGAAGAGGAAGGAGTAAAAACAATTAAGGTATCAATCCTTACAGTACAATTCAGTTTCTCTCTCTCTCTCTCTCTCTCTCTCTCTCTCTCTCTCTCTCTCTCTCTCTCTCTCTCTCTCTTCCAGTAGCACGGAGCACAGACCACAAGGAACACCATTGAGTTCCTCCATTTTGGTCTGCGGGGGGGGGGGAACGAAATCAAACCATTAATCCTTACAGAGTTATCATGTCATTCTTTTTTCTTTGCCGTCCAATTATTTTTCTTTTTCTTTTTATTTTTTTATTTTTGGAAAGATCTCTTCTATATTAAAGTCAGAATCTATGGGCATCAACCCTTTCAGTGCGATTGCATAAATTTCGAAAGAGAGAGAGAGAGAGAGAGTCTTAATAGGGAAAAAAAAATCAATCTCTCCACTAAGGAGGATAAAAATGAAGAAAACAAAATCTCTCCCCTGCCTCCTCCGGGATTCGAACCCTGGCGAGTGGAGAGTTCAGGCTTCCGGCAGGCAGGTGAGGAGCTTCATTAGTCTCAGGTGAAGCATCGAGGGGGAAATTACGGAGATGGTTATAGCCCACAGCCTTCCGGTAACCTCCCCCCCCCAAAAGAGGCCCATAAAGAAGCTAGTCTTTTATAATCTCTCTTTAATTCTCTAGAGCTTTAATTTATCTACCTGTCTGTCTGTCTATCTATCTGTATGTCTGTCTGTCTGTCTGTTCACTCTTAAGGTGGGACTCAGATATATTTCTAGAATCCTGATAAATCCTCCAATGCAGCTGTCACTTCAACACTCAAGAGTACTGGCGGCGGCGCTTCTCACTGCACAGCCATCTTTCAAGCAGAGTCCATTTGCACAAGTAATAAAAATCTATGGGATCCCTTCACCGTGTTTCATTGCCAAATTTACAAGCAAATGGTTAAATAAATGGCCGAAACGAAAGCTACTGAAAATACTACATGATACCCCCCCCACACACACATGAATACTGGTACTGTCCACTATGGATGCTGTGGATATAGTGACGCTTGCCTAAAAATATAAATAAACAAAAACAAATAACAACAATAATAATAATAATAATAATAATAATAAAGCAGATAGCCCCTCGCCATCCCATAACAAAAGCACTTATTAGACTGTGATTAAGACTACAGTAAATATAAAAACCCCGCCGCCTCCTTCCATCAGCCTCTCTCTTAACAGCGATACGGGGAGCTATTGTCTAGTAACTCGCTCCCCTCCTTCTCCCCATCATCCTCCACTACTTCCTTCCCGCCCCATCTTTCCCCTCCTTCCTAATTCTCCAAATACCGAGTCGTCATATTTCCCCCTCCCCTCTCCCCCGACCTCATCCCCTCCCCCTTCACATGCAGCATCCCCTCCCTCCCCTCTAATTTTCCACGCACCTTCCCCTCACCCCACACTACCCTTCCCCTTCCAACCTTCCCTCTGGGTTTACGTCCCCTCCTTCATCCTTCCTCCTTCCCATTCCCCTTCCCTCTTCCTCCATATCCTCCTTCCAAAATCTCCCCCCTTCATTCCTTTTTATCTCTTGACTTTCCCTCTTCTCTTGCCTCCTCCCGTCTTTTCCCCCTCATCTCTCTTCCCCATCCCATTTTCCCCTTTCCACTTTCCCCAACTTTTCTCTTTTCTATCCTTGTCTTTTCTCCCTCTCCTTTCTCCTCTCTTCCTTCCCCTTGCCATCCCTCACCCCCTCTCCAAAGTTCCCATATACACAGAGGATATGGGGAAGGGGAAGGAGAAGGGGAATAGAGGAGGTGGGGGGAAAGGAGAAGGGGAAACGGAGGAGGAGGAAGAACAGAAGAGAATGGGGCGGTTAGGAGGGAGAGCTGAGAGAAGGGGAAGAAAGGGGAAGAGGAGGTAAGAAGGAGAGGAGAGACTGGGGAAGATGGAGGTGGGGAGGGAACTACAAGAGGGGGGAGGAAGGAAGGGGGAGAGAAGCGTGGTTGGAGCGAGGGAAGGTGTGTAAGATGTTCCGTAAGACAGGAAACATCACCTGATAGCTCCATTATGTCTAAGATGTGGTCACGCTGGCTTGCTCGTGTATATTATTATTATTTTTGAGAGAGAGAGAGAGAGAGAGAGAGAGAGAGAGGGAGAGAGGAGATCATAGCTTCCTGAGTACTTCCGGTAATTGTTGAGTACTTCCGGTAACAGGTAACTCTAATTACCAGTGCTCCCCCCAATCTCAGTTCGTCTTCATCAATCTTTAGTACTCTCTCTCCCCCCCTCCTCTCTCTCTCTCTCTCTCTCTCTCTCTCTCTCTCTCTCTTTCCCCTCACCCCCCAATAGAGTAATCACGAAGTAGCAGGTGGTGTTGATGTGGCCGGAAGTGGTGGTGGTGGTGATGGTGATAAAGGAGTGGTTGTGGTGAATGGTGTAGGGGTGGTGATGGTGGTGGTGATGGTGGTAATAAAGGAGTGGTTGTGGTGGTGGTTTGTAGTGGTAGTGGTGGTGGTGGTAGTGGTGGTGGAGGAGATACAGCACTGATTGTATTTATCTGTGGAACAGTTGTAAGCGTTAGATCCAATTAGCCTGCATGCCATATTACAAAATGCATCCAGCAGCGAGAAAGAGATATCAAATACACATCATCAACCATATATTTTAATTTTTCACAGTCCAAAATGTGATACTTAACTGTCTGCAACATAAGGATCTCTACTGCAACTCTTCCACTGCAATGAGAGAGAGAGAGAGAGAGAGAGAGAGAGAGAGAGAGAGAGAGAAAGCGATTAAGAAGATGGGGGAATGATGGAGAGAAGAGGTGAATTAAGGAGGAAGGGAGGGAGGGAAGGAGGAAGGGAGAAAGAGATCAGTGTTTAAGAGAGAAAGGGTGGGGGAGAGAGATGAGGGATGGATGGGGCAGTCATGGCGGTGGTGTTGGGAAGGAGGGAAGGAAGAAAGGAAGGAAGGATGAAAGAAAGGAAGGAAGGAAAAAAGAATGAAAGCAGTGAAGGAAGGAAGGAAGGAAGGAAAGAAGGATGGGAAGGAGGAAAGAGAGGATACATAATCTTAACCACGGAAAAATTGTGTTTCTTCATGAAAATAAAAATAAATAAATAAATAAATAAGCAGTACGTCCTCCACAGAAAATCATCTACCAATTAAAATAATAAAATTGAAACTTTCCATCTGATTCATCTTTAATCATGAGGCCGAGAACTGTTTGATATCCCTCGCACACACAGCGATAAATGCACAGAAAGACAAGTACATACATAAACAAATACACGCACACAGAGACACGAGTAAACACAAACAACAAATACACAAGACGCAAGTATAAAGACACAAGTACAAACAGACAAGTACACACAAAGATAAAAGTGCACATAGAGACAGGCGCACACACAGACAAGCACACACGAGACAAGAGTACACACGGACATTAGCAATCACACACACACAAGTACACACAAAGGACACGAATACAGAGACGTACACACACACATAAACGTACACACAGACACAAGTACACACAGAGACACCGAAGTACACATGACAGGATAAGCATACACTGGCACAATTACATACACATGTGCAATGGGAGAGAGAGCGAAACAAAGGGGGGGGGGGAGGAAAGCAACACTTGTGGCATAGATCACTGCACCCTGATACAGCACCGTCCGCATGAGATAGATGGAAGTTAGATAGACAGATAGATAGATAAATAGATACAGTGAGAAAGTGATACATAGATAGACATATATACAAGAACAGATAGACAGATAGATAGATATGGACAGAGACAGAAGGCGACAGAGACAGACAGGCAGACAGACATCAGGGAAAGGAGTGATAGGGAAGAGGTAAGAAGCAAGGGAAGTAATCTGATAGGAGAGAGAGTGAGAAGCGAATGGACAAAGTAGTAGCTTAAGGAGGGAGACAGAAAGAGAGAGAGAAAATCACAAATCGACTAATCAGAGAGTATGGGGGAAAGGGAGAGGGAGGGGAAGGAAGTGAGAGTCAAGAGGGAGGGAGGAAAGGAGGGAGGAGGGAGGGAGGGAAGGAGGGAGGGAAGGAGAGAAACCGGCGGGACGACAGGTACACCCCCTGGGGCAAGGAAACTAACATCCCCTGCCCCACCACAACCACACCACCACCACCACCACACCCTACCATACCACCACCACACCATCGCAACACCTCTACCACACTCCACCACACCCACCTCCTATCACACCCTACCACACCCTACCACCACTCACATCCTCTGCTCACACCTACACCATCACCACATCATCGTCATACACTACGACTACATCCTACCACTACCACCACATCCTTCTACACAACACAACTACCAGCACAACCACTCCATCAAATAATAAATATCTATCATCTATTCGTCTATCGGTCCTAACATTTACAACTCGTATACCCTTCTGAGGCAGCAAAACACACACACACACACACACACACACACACACACACACACACACACACACACAGCCGCTGTACAAGATATGGTAGTTCCGGTAAGGACAAACCGCTCACCTCCTCCTTGACCTTCCGCCCGTGGGGAGGGCAGAGGGAGGGGTGGGGAGGTCAGGACGGGAGGAGAAAGGAGGCAGGAGGGGTAGGAGTGAAAAGGGAGAAGGTTAGAGGGAAGAGGATGAACTTGGAAGAGTGGAGAGGGGAGAGATTGGAAGAAGAGAGGTGGAGAGGGAGAGAGAAAGAGAGGAGGGGAAATGTGGGGAGAGGAAAGAGGAGTTGGGACTGAAGGAATAGACAAGTTGGAATAAGGGAGGGGGAGATGTATTGGATAAAGGAAGAGAGGAGAGATAGAACATTCAAATTAGAAAAGAGTGAAAGACAGGACTGGATAGAGTGGGGAGAGAAACCAGAGGGACAGATGTAGGAGGGGAGAGGGTTAAGGGATGAAGTGAGAAGTACTGATGAAGGGTCGGGTTTAGGAACGGTAATGAGAGAAGGAATGAGCAGAGAGAGGTGAGAGGCAGAATGTGAAAGAGCGGAGAGATGGGAAGAAATAAAAGGAGGTAAACTGAGGGTAAATAGGGGCAAACGGTAAAGGAAAGTGCAAAGCTGGGACAGAGGGGTGAGAAAGAAGAGGGCACTGGGGGAGGAGGGGGAAGGACAAGAAGATAAAAGCAGGCACAGATGAAAACAGGGGTGACAGAAATATGCAGAGAAGAGAAAAAGGGATGAGAGAAAGTACAAAGCTATGAGAGGGGGATGAGAGTGAGAGGAAGAGGGTATCGGGGTGACGTAAGGTAGATGATGGTACTTGTGTGCGTGGTGGCAAGGACAGGAAGAAGATAACAGCAAGAGTGGCAATTACCGAGCGTGTGGCGGGAGGGAGGGAGTGAGGTGGGTATGACAACTACACTACCCTATCATGCTTCCGTTACATCCGGCGCCTGAAACCAAGTACACTCGTGGACAGAAATCATGCACCAGTTACATGCTCCAGCCCGAATATCTTATTTTAAAGTGTGTCTATCTTAGCAGGGAGTATTTATCCTCCCCTACCTTACCACCCTTCTTCATCTTAGCCAATCCCACCAGCTCCTTTCCGTCCATCGCCATCCAGGGGTTTGGACGAATCAACTGTTTAGAAAGATCAACAGTTTGGAGGAATCAGCAGTTAGGAGGAATCAGCAGTTAGGAAGAATTAGCAGTTTAGAGGAATCAGTAGTTTGAAGGCACGTACATTTTTTGAAGACTCGGTGGTTTGGACGAGTCATCAGTTTAAAAGAATCAACAGTTTGGAGGTCCGTGCAGTGTTAAAAAGAAATGTCCATTACCCGAAAGCGTCCGTAATAACAGGGTATCCGCTGCTTGAAACTAGCGGTCATTACGGAGATGGACCGCTGTTTCTAGGCTTCAGGGAGACCACAAACAGCAAAGATAACACAGACCGCGGGGGTAAAATATACGATGCTCCACAGACAGCCAAATTACACACAGGATAAGTACTGATATGATTCACGTTTATTACAAATCTAAGGTAAAATGGAAGCAGACAACATGAAAGTGATTGCTGCTAAACACGTGAAACAGAGAATGAAAATTATCTGTCTGTCTCTCTCTATATGCCAACTGTCCGTTTCCCTGTTTGTCTGAGTGTCTGCCTCGTTGCCTTCCTGTCAGCCTGCCTGCTTGCTTATTTCTCTCTCTCTCTCTCTCTCTCTCTCTCTCTCTCTCTCTCTCTCTCTCTCTCTCTCTCTCTCTCTCAGTTAGCACTACCTTGTAAAAATATAGACGGGAAGGAACGGCTGCATATTACTGGGAGGGAGAGGTAATGGGTGTGGTAGTGGGGATGGGATAGAGATGGGATTGGGGGATGGGATGGATTCGCGTGTGGGAGCTGATGGGATGGGGTTATGAGGTGGGGAGAAATGATTATGTAGTGGCTGTTTGGAAAAGAGAGAGAGAGAGAGAGAGAGAGAGAGAGAGAGAGAGAGAGAGAGAGAGAGAGAGAGAGAGAGAGAGAGAGAGACGTGTTAGGGTATACAGGTGTGTTGGTAATTCTAATCAGTGCTGTGGGACAGGTGTGTTTGTTTATGGTAATATGATTGGCATTGTGTGTGTGTGTGTGTGTGTGTGTGTGTGTGTGTGTGTGTGTGTGTGAAAGAGGAAGAGAGAACAGGTGACAGGGTATACAGGTGTGTCGGTAATTCTAATCAGTGTTGTGGGACAGGTGTGTGTGTGTATGGTAATATGATTGGCATTGTGTGTGTGTGTGTGTGTGTGTGTGTGTGTGTGTGTGTGTGTGTGTGTGTGTGTGTGTGTGAGAGAGAGAGAGAGAGAGAGAGAGAGAGATGGTGTATGTGTACTGGTGCGCGCGCAAGTTTACAACCTTTATGGAGAGAGAGAGACAATGTTTTTAGTGTTTTATTGCGTTAGGGTAAGCTGACATCCGCACTGCTATCACAACCAACCACACCTCGCAGCCCGCCATCTCACTCGCCAGGAGGGGTGGAGAAGAGAGGTGGGGGGAGGGAGGGAGGGGAAAGAGGAAGGAAGGAAGGAGGAGGGGAGAATACACACCGGAACTCCCTCACTCTTGCTGATGCGAACCGAGAGATCGTTCGGGGGAGAAGGAAAGCGCGTATGGGGGAAAAATACCCCTTATACATACCAAGATCTTCTATTGCCGTGTTCCAAGCTTCGACAGGGAACAAAGAATGTGGAAATCGTCCAATGGAGCAAGAGCCTAGGCAGCGTCCGTGACAACTTTCCAGCCTGGTTTACTTCATTAAACACGCGTACATTACTCCTTCGCCTCCCCCTGGCCAATCCCGGCGCCGCTCGCTGATGACGTCACGCTAACTCCGCCCTTTGGGAGGCGGGAAATTTTGGGATGCCAAATTTTAGTTTAGGAGCCAAAGTATCTATTCCACACTATTAGGATTAATTTACTAAAATAAATTGTAAGATATGAGACGTTCTATACATAATCAAGGTGTCTAGATACTATACTTTGTCGAATCAGCAACGGGAAGGCCAAAAATGCGACATATTGAAGGGGAAAGTCGGCAACCGCGCGGGAACTGTAATGTTGGTAGAAGCATAACGTTATTAGGGTGTGATTTTCGTCAAATGAAATGTGTACCGTACCGGGGAGGGCGAGAGGGAGTGAGTGCGGGCAGTCAGAGTGTGTGAGTCGACGCTGTTACATACACGCTCTCAGCCTAATGTGATTTTTACCTTTCGACCTGTTTTACCTGCATGTTACACCTGCTGGACTGGTGGTGTTAATATTCGCGCCCCCTATAGACCAAAATACCGTGTTGGTGTTGTTGACTCTAGTGATTTTGTGACCTGTGATTGTGTGGCCAATACACCCCTTCCAAGGATTTGTGGACCAACGTACCTGTTAGCACGGTAAGAGTGTGTTTTGTGTACTTCTTAGCAGGGACAGGGTGTGTTTTGTAGTCTCTTTAGCACGGAAAGGACGTCTTGTGTACTCATTTGCACGGAAAGTGTGTTTTGTGTACTTCTTAGCACGGAAAGAGTGTTTGTGTTGTGTGGGTATTTTCAAGGCGATATGTTCATGATAATTCAATGTTCTGAATACGACTCGGTGGAATTTAAAACGGTATTTTCTATTATTATTTTTAACGATAATGTACCTGACTGAAGGCCGTATTCCAAGTGACACTGGAGGGTTCTTGGCACCTCTTCCTAAGCGATTTATTTTACATACAACACTCTGATATCTTCTATGCGATCTAAATGGCTTCAACGTTGACATAGTTCGATTAACAACATAAAAAGGGGAAAATAGGGTTTGGTGTGGAAATAAATCGCTAAGGAAGATGTGTTGGGAATTCTACAAAGTCACTCAAAAATGCCTCTCTGTAATTCAAATCTCATGGCTGGTTAGAAGTTTGAAATGGAGTCTAACTAAAATAAATAAGAAAGGCCCGTATTCTCGTCGGTTAAGGAGACTCCCTAACACCTCTTTCTTAGCGATTCATTTTCCAAAACTACCCATTAATGTCTTTTTTTTTCTTTTTCCAAACTACCCATTACCATCCTCTTTTTTTGTTTCTTTTATTTTTTAATATCGATATAGATTGTTTGAAGAAGGCACAAGAATATATTAACGAAGCAAAGTCAGAAATAAATCGGTACGGATGAGGTGTTAGTAAGAAATAAATCGGCAAGGAAGAGGGGTTGGTGAGTAATAAATCGGTATGGAAGAGGTGTAAGAAATAAATCGGTAAGGAAGAGGTGTTAGTGAGAAATAAATCGGTAAGGAAGAGGTGTTAATAAGTACAGAATATAGTAATGGGGTAGAATCAGAAATAAATCGCTAAGGAAGAGGTGTTAGTAAGCTTCCTAACCGCACGAGAATACTGTCTTAAGTGCCGGAAAGATTCTCACGTCAGTCCTTTTTACCTCTATGCGATTTTCTTCGGTCGCATTATATCGTACAGCGAAAGTAGAAGTTAATTTCACGTGCATATATTTTACGGGAGAGCTGTCATTAAGAACCCCTGAGTTAGCGTGAAGTCGGGAATGGTCGGAGTGGGATTGGGAATGATTGGTGTGAAGTCGGGAATGGTTAGAGTGAAGTCGGGAATGGTCAGAGTGAAGTCGGGAATGGGCAGAGCGAAGTCGGGAATGGTTGGAGAGATGTCGGGAATAATCAGTGTGAAGTCGGGAAGGGTCGGAGTGAAGTTGGGAGTAATCTGCTTAAAGTCGGGAATAATTACAGTGAAGTCGGAAATTAGAAGACTAAAGTCGTAAATGGCACGAGTGAAGCCGGGAAGGGCTGGAATGTAGTCGGGAATGGCTAAAGTCGGGAATAGACAATGACTGGGTAAATCGGAAAAATATCGGGGGGAAATCGGAAAAATATCAGGGTAAAAATCGGAAAAATGTCGGTGTAAAATCGGGGTAAAATCGGCAAAATATCGGAGTAAAATCGAAAAAAAATATTGAGGCAAAATCAGAATAATATCAGGGTAAAATCGGGAAAAAAATCGAGTTAAATCGGGTAAATATTGGAGTAAAATCGGAAAAATATCGGGGAACAATCGGAAAAATAAAGGGGTAAGACTGAAAAACTATCTGGGTAAAATTGGGAAAATATCGGGGGAAAACCGGGAAAATATTGGAGCAAAGTCGGAAGAATATCGGGGTAAAATCGGAAAAATATCTGGGTAAAACTAGAAAAATATCGGGGTAAAATCGGAAAATTTTCGAGGTAAAATCGCAAAAATATCGGGGTTAAACCGGGAACAGTTCAAAATGTAATCGGGAATGGATTACATGAAGTCGGCATGGTAGTGAAATCGGTTTAAATCGGGGTGAAATCGGGAACAGTTCAGATGAAGTTAGGAATAGTAAAAGGGGGGAAAGAAGTCGGTATGAGTGAAGTCGGGAAGTAAGAATAAAGATGTTACTGATAATAATGGGTCGGCAATGATAAAGAGTCTGGAATGATTGAGTCGGGAATGATAATTAGTAATGACAAATGAGATGGGAATGACAGGAGTCAGGAACGATAACACAGATAAGAACAGAGCCGGGACTGAAGCTTTTTATTAGTAATGACAAGTAAGGGGCCGGGACCGATAAGAGCCAGGAAAAATAAGTTGTGAGAAAAATGAGACGATTAGACCAAAATTAAGACGGGGAAGATGAAAGTCGGCAATAATAAGAGTTTTAAAAATACGCAGCTGCTCAGTTACGGCATAAAAGTCAGACAATCGGTAAATATAAAGTTACTGGCAGTAAATAAACCGATAAAAATGGAAACCACACACTAAACAAACCTCTCTAATCTTTTAACACTTGTAAAACGACTGCGCGTGGGTGAAATATACTAATGGACGCTAAAAAGATTGGGTTATGAAATTTGAAGCCTTTAGAGTTAACCTATATTGTATTATCTGCAGCTAGTGTATGACAGAGCCAAATTTAAGATCCTAATTAACTAAGCCTTCATTCCTCTGTTTCCTCATCTACACTCACCTCTGGGAGTGTTACAACAGAGCGTTCAGGCCTTTATAACATCAGTATTATGAGAAAAGTTACCATAAAATCCTTAGTGAGCTCCATACCATTGACATGAGTATTATTAGAACTGTTACCATGAAATATTTAGTGAGCTCCATACCTATAATACGACGCTTAACGCTGTAGAGTTTGGTTGAGATACTAGGAAGTCAAGGGTAGGAGGGGCCCCAAGAAATACACATGAGGGAACCCTGAATGCCTCCACCTTAGTTATCATAGACTCAACAGGACACACAAAAAGCTCTAATTAGTTAAAAAAAAAAAAAAAGTACGCATGAATCTCCTCCCTAACCAAACCACATACAGTAGACTGAAACCTTCTCTACAAAATAAAACCCTTGAAGAAACCTTGAATGTCTCCGCCTTACAAAATGGAGCTATATCATTCATATAATATCCGTACACCTGAACTACCGGGTGTAAATATTCTGACTGTACGTGGACTGTCTCTCTAACCACACATTAAAACTCCCAGGCTCACAGAACACATTCTCAGCTAAAATATATCGTCTGGAGTTAGCTGGGGTAGAATACTAGAATAGTGGCGACTATGAGAGGGCTAAGAATGAAAATATTAACACTCAGGTTCCTATGACTCACTCTCAGCTGAATAAAATCGTTTGACGTAACAGGAACCGTATACCAGAGTTGTCTCCACCATTACAGGGTTATCATCTCGTCCCAAACTTATGCACATAAAAGGACCCCAATTACAGAACGGCATACAGGTGTCAAGATCATCCACGAGTTATTTATAAGCAATTGCCGAAGCCTGCATTGTTGTCTGCAGGTGTAAGAATAACAACCAGTCCCATATTACCCACGTCGAGGTTTAGAAGGGTCCCAGGGCTAGGCTATGGTAGTCCAGTATATCTATGGGCAGATGACCAACCTACTTCCCTTTGTGGCACTGCATGATCGAAAGCCCTCCAGCCACCTCTTGGGGATATTACCTATGCACGGCCGCCACTCCGACCGATGCATTCAAACCACCAGACCACCGAGCGAAGTGCCAGTGTTTCCTACAAACACAATATTCCATTTCTATCTAACCATATCGAATGGACCAAATATTCATCCCGTGAACGTTAACTATACTGGACATGAAGGAACTCTACGTATGATATTGTTTTGATTCGTTTCTGTAGATAGAGTTTTGGTGTTCGATAGTTTATAAAAGTTACTGGAATAAATATATAAGCATTTTCTCTTCATGCATGGCTCTTCTCTCTAACCATACCGTCCTTCTTTCTAACCATACCAAATAGAACAGAAATCCTCCTCATGAACAATACAAATGGAGTACCGCCCTGATTAATAGACTGTCCTGCAAGTGTCCATATTGATGTACGTATGCATCATCCACGAGTAATTGTCGTACCGTACACTTCAGTCAGCGAATATATATGAATAGGAAGGTATCCTGCTTGTGTATTTATCTTCCCTCTAACCATACCATATTGATTAAAATTTCGTCCCAAAAATAATGAAACTCTCCGCGTGTAACAAAATGCATCCACTTCAATAAAACAGGAAAGTCTGATGCTTTCGGGTGCATAAAAAAACGACTGAATTGGTGTACACATATCTTTTTACGTGGGAGCCTTCTCCTTAAGTATACCGCGTAGATTAAACACTCTTCCCATTCACAGTACACGCAGAGGAACCCCTAAATTACAGAACTTCTTACAGGTGCCCCCAAGACCTATGCATTTCCTATGAGTAGTAACCCACAATTGAGCCGGTGGATGTACGTAATTTCTTGATATTGTAAATTCTCCCTCTAACCATTCAGCTAATCTCGTCCCCAAAATTAATGTGTATGGAAAATCTACGTAGGTTATTATTATTACTGGTGGTAGTAAGAGTAGTAGTAGTAGTAGTAGTGGTGGTGGTGGTGGTAGTAGTAGTATTTTTGTTTTCATTACCTTAGTCGAGTCTGGTGTCCAATAGTAAAAAAAAAAAAAAAATAATGGAATAAGTCACAGCATTTTCTTTTATACGCATCACTCTTCTCCCCCAACGCTATAGTAATGATTAAAATTTCGTTCCCAGAAAAATCCATACAGATTATTTCCCCGATTGCAGAGTGGCTGGCAGGGGTCCATATGATCTACGAGTTTGTTATTATTATTATTATTATCATTTCTTTTTTTACGTTTTCATTTTCGAGCAGTTGTGACCTCCCATACCTGACAGGGGATGCAAAAATGTCCTGATCACGTATAAATCTTCGCCCTTATTTAGTATTACAAAAAAAAAAAAAGAAAAAAAAAAAAGAACATTGTCCTCTTCTTAGTGACTGAAACTGACTAATCCTTAACCCCTTCGGTCTGATGACGTAGTTTCAGACAGTGTAGGTACCATTTACAGCAATCTCATTAACGGGAATGGCCCGTAAGGAGGCTCCCTAGCACCGCTTCCTCAGCGAATTATTTTTGGATCCGGCTGGTTAATATCATTTTGTACCTTACTTATGTAGCGTATAGCGATATTAGAATGAATTAAGTAACACAAAAGACGACAGTGGCGAAAAATAGGCCCAAATAAATCGCTTAGGAAGAGGTGTTAGAGAAGTTCCCTAACCGACGAGAATGTGGACCAAAGCCTCTTGCAGGTAAAGAGTTAATGGTGACTCTACCTTACTCCCTTATTTCAAAGTCTCTCCTCTGCTGAATAAAACCGTCTGGAGGTAGCAAGAATAGGGTAAAGAAGACGTAATCGCTGTGAGGGGGTTAAGTGCATAAATACTGCTTAAATTGGTGATAAGACTTTCCTGTTTACGCATGGACCTTCACCCTGATCAAACCGTACTGATCAAAAAAATTCATCCCCAAAATAAATGCATATAAAGTAACTCCGTAAAAATAGATTGTCCTACAGGTGTCCACGTAATCTACCTTTGATTAACGAGCAACTGCTTATCCCACACCTGATTACGTATGCACCTTCCCTCTAACCGGATAGATTAGAATTTCGTCAATGTAGATTAGAATTTCGTCCATGTAGATCAGAATTTCGTCAATGTAGATCAGAATTTCGTCCACGTAGATTAGAATTTCGTCAATGTAGATCAGAATTTCGTCCATGTAGATCAGAATTTCGTCAATGTAGATAAGAATTTCGTCCATGTTGACTAGAATTTCGTCATGTAGATCAGAATTTCGTCCATGCAGATCAGAATTTCGTCAATGTAGATCAGAATTTCGTCCATGTTGATTAGAATTTCGTCCATGTACATCAGATTTTCGTCCTTGTAGATTAGAATTTCGTCCATGTAGATTAGAATTTCGTCCATGTAGATTAGAATTTCGTCCATGTAGATTAGAATTTCGTCCATGTAGATTAGAATTTCGTCCATGTAGATTAGAATTTCGTCCGTGTAGATCAGAATTTCGTCCATGTACATCAGATTTTCGTCCTTGTAGATTAGAATTTCGTCCATGTAGATTTGAGTTTCGTCTAAGTAGGTTTGAATTTCGTCCACGTAGATTAAAATTTGGTCCACGCAGGTTATAATTTCGTCCATGTAGATTAGAATTTCGTCCATGTATATCTGAATTTCGTCCGTGTAGATCAGAATTTCTTCCATGTAGATCAGAATTTCGTCCGTGTAGATTAGAATTTCGTCCTTGTAGGCTAGAATTTCGTCCCTAAAATGTGTATAAACAAACCTTAAGTATTTCTGAATCCCCCCCCCCCTCCAGCTTGGTAAATGAAACTTTGATAATTAATAATAAATGAGGACTGCATGGCCTGGTGTAAATACTATGAACGAAGCTTCTCCCTAGCCTCAACATCTTGATCAAAATTTATTTTATCCCCAGTAATTTGCCCACTAAAAAAAAAAAAAGGAAAAAAAGAAAGAAAAAACAGGTGTACGTTTACATTTTCCCCCCTCACTCAAATAAATGAATAAATAAATAAATAAACTTGGTAAATAATGCTGTGATACTAACTGCATTACGTCCTGTTATCATTACTGCCCGACCTTCATTTTAACCATAATGAACAATACTCGGTCCCCCAAACAATACACACGAATTACTCCCTCCCCCTTCTAAATATACACGTCCTACAGGTATCTAGATCATCTACCTGTGATTTATGGGTAATTGTCGTACCCTACACCTGAGGCTGCGGATGTCAACCTGTCCTGATTATGCACGTACCCTCCCTCTACCCATACTGATTTACACCGCTCCAAAAATAACCTGCATGAAGAAAACCCCAATGCCAAGTCAAACCAGTGCCACCACACCCAGGCGTCCCTCTCTAGCACCACGCGAATTACAGGGCAGGGACGGGTGCAAAGAGTAAAAAAAATAATAATAATAATAAACATGAAATAAAGAATATTAAACTAGGCACCTGATTTAGCTCATAAAGGGAGCAGATATAACGTAATTAAGCAACAAACCTGACTCAGAGAATAAGAACAAATGTGTAAAATAAAAAAACAACAACCAATACACCTGGCTCAGAGGACGAGAAACTGGTGTAGAGAGGGAAGAATAAATACGCCACAGGCCTGAGTTGGGGAATAAAGATAACATGCAGATAAACAACAATAAACAGCACACCTGGCTCCGAGGACGGGAAGCAGGTGTAGAGAGAAAAACACATTACTTGCTTGAATTATGTGGATGGCGGGGAACAGGTGTACAGAGCAAACAACAACAACACCTGTGCCTTCAAGCAAAGCAAGATATGATTCGCAAAGGACAACCATTTATCTCTGACAATAAATTCAGTGCAGCTTGTCTTTTAAATATTTTGTGCATTGAAGACAGTACATATCCAGGAACATATTACTTTTTTTTTTTTTTTTAAACTAAAGGAAGTCAATCCATAATCCAGAAAGAACAATTATTTCCCTTCCAAAACCATATTCCAACGAAGTACATTTTCTTTCTTCTTCAGCACACGAAGTTATTCCTTGATTAACAATAGCTTTACCTCCCAAAACAATATCCCGGCGCAGACTATCCGGATAATATATCACGCCGTAAAAACAAACGCAGTACTTATACCAGCAAAATGTTTCCTTGTTTAAAGTAAGGGGTGAATAATAGGTCACAGAAAGCGCAATAAGTTATCATTCAAACTTATAATTAACGCAAAACCGCCCGGAAAATAAATCACGCACTCGAGGCCAGTACTGACGCGATTACTTACTTCCCTATCTCGAGGCAAAGGAAAAGTCTGTTATACAAAATGGCGGACAATTCTTCCTCTCTCCAAACAATGCCGGCGCAGACCGTCCAAAAGCAAAATCATGCAGCCGAGATAATAAATGCATCGCTATAAATTCTCTGGGTTTCGAGGAAAGGAAGATCAACGTATATCCAGATGAGGGGCAACTAATCCTCCCAAAACACTTCTAACGCAGACCGCCAGGAATATATATCACACGTATTCCCCCTCACACACACAATTTTTTTAATACATGGAAGGACAAAATATACTTCCAAAACATGAGGGGGGAATTAGGTATCTCTCAGAACAGTTACAGTGAAGAACGTTGGAAAATAAATCACGTACCTTATGTCGATAACACATATATTGGTACGTATTTTCATTTTATAAACACAGACGACAATTATATATACTGTAATTAGAAAAGGATAAAGTCTTTTCTCTCAAAACAGTTCCACCGTAAACCCTCCGGAAAATAAATCACGCTCTTGGGAATATACATACCCGGTAAATATTTTCGCCAGTAAACTTTTCCCGCACAACTGTTACGGGAGCGAGGGAGGCGGGAGAAGGAGGAGGAGAAGGAGAGGAAAAGCAGGAGGAGGAGGAGGAGAGGAAGAGCAGGAGGAGGAGGAGGAGAGGAAGAGCAGGAGGAGGAGGAGAGGAAGAGCAGGAGGAGGAGGAGGAGAGGAAGAGCAGGAGGAGGAGAGGAAGAGCAGGAGGAGGAGGAAAAATGCATTACTGGTACAATAACGTCAGGGCATCAATAAAGCCACACAGCTGCACTTACTAAACCTGTCGCATCCGGGATGAACCAGCGCCATTGTGATTAGCATTGTTTGTACTGTACACCTGCGAATAGACGAGGCTGGAGATAAAGAGCATGATTACATATGAATTCAGCTCTGTAACTCTGTATCCGTGCGGTAACCAGTAACTAACACGCACGGGGAGGAGAGAGAGAAGTTAGGTGTATGGAAGAGGTTCAATTATTTTTACACCTGGATGTTCTCAAGGTGTGTTAAATATATACGGATCAATTATACCAACATAGAGAAATTGTGACTATTGTGAGGATAACACTTTTGAACCGACTTGGACCCTCTTGGAACCAGTGCATCTGCATATGACACGGTATTATGAAACTTGAAACATTACGCTGGAAAAACTAAATCTACTTCACTGTAAACTTTATCAGGGAAGTGACTTATTTGTTTCTAAATCAGCATATCCACGAGAGAGAGAGAGAGAGAGAGAGAGAGAGAGAGAGAGAGAGAGAGAGAGAGAGAGAGAGAGAGAATAAACCAGTGTAACCCCATAGGTAAAAAAGTACAGCATTGAGAGCCAAACCGCTACCACTCTCATACACCACCGCTCACAACCTCTCCCTCTCTCTCTCTCTCTCTCTCAAGCACCCCTGTCTTTGTTCCGGCCTGGGTGTATGATTAGGTGTTTTTTACTCGCCTTCTGATTACACGTTAAAGGGCGGCGCGTGTTCGAGTGCGCGATGAAATTCTACGGGAAAGGCACTCCAGTTTTCATTTTGATGGCGGAATCGTGATGTATTAATCTGGTTCGTTTTAAACTTTTTACGTGAGAGAGAGAGAGAGAGAGAGAGAGAGAGAGAATCTCATAACTTTTTGTCTATTTCTATAAGGTTACTATACTCTATATAACATTAGTACTATATCAGTTACCTCTATTAGTTAAATCTATTATCTATCAATAATCCCTTTACATCAATGAACCCTACATCAATTACTTGTGTATCACCTTAACAGCTCTGATACCCACCGTCCTAACCTTCCTACATCTTCATACCCACAGGTGCGGGAGACGTCATGTTGGCCGTGATGTCTGGGGTGAAGAGGGAGCGTCCACCCACCCCCACCTCCCCCCCTGCACCCCGGCCTCCACCGCCTCCCCCTCCCCCACCCCCCACAGTCCGAACCCCAACACCACCCCTACACATGCCCTCAGAACCCCTCAACTTCTCGCGGCCCAAACCCCCAACCTCCCCTGACCCCCCGCCACATCCAACCAACCTACACGCCCGATTAAGCCTGGAGATGGCCCGGGCTGGGTTGGGCGGGGGAGGGAGTGGGCGGCTTGGGCTTATGGGCGGGCTTGTCCCCCCACTCCTCCCCGCCAGCTCCCTCTTCCCCCACTTCAGACTCGGGTTGGGTCAAGGGGAGGTTGGGGAGGAGAGGGGGCTAAAAAGACCCCTAAGCCAGGATGGGGGGGAGCTTGGGGGGCTGGATCTAGGGCTGCTGGAAGGCCCCCCACGCCCCCCACGCCTGAATCCGCCCCACCTGGAGGAGCCAAGGAGGAAGCAGAGGCGGTACCGAACCACCTTCACCACCTACCAGCTGGAGGAGATGGAGAAGGTGTTCCTCAAGACGCAGTACCCCGATGTCGTTACCAGGTCAGTACTGGGTCAAAGGTCATAGCAGTTATAGGTCAGAGGTCATAGTTAAAGGTCATGGCAGTTATAGGTCAGAGGTCATAGTTAAAGGTCATGGCAGTTATAGGTCAGAGGTCATAGTTATAGGTCGAAGGTCACAGTGGTTACAGGTCAAAGGTCACTAATTACAAGTCAGTAGTAAGAGCAATTTCAGGTCACAGTCACGGGTAGGAGGTTGCCGTTGTTGTAGGTCAAAGGGCGTAGTAATTACAGTTTAAAGGTCAGCCAGGGGTCAGAGGTCATAGTAATTACAAGTCAAAGGTCAGCCAGGGGTCAAAGATCACTAGTTACACGTCTAATATCAATCACGGTATACATGTCAGTATTTTAATAGATTTGTCACGTCTGCGCCAACATCAACAACTTGTTAAAATCCCTCTAAATTTTCTGTTTTGGTGTGTGTGTGTGTGTGTGTGTGTGTGTGTGTGTGTGTGTGTGTGTGTGTGTATCTATTTGTGGCCGACTTTTGAGCTGTCAACAACTTCAAATATATTAGAACGTAAACTTTCGTATGTACCATAAATATAAATTAAAAACAGAATAGGACCCCAAATGGAACTTTGTGGCACTCCATTTATAACTTTCATCCAGTCTAATTCTTCTGCGTTAATTATAATTGTGTTTGGTGAGCCATGTATTGAACCATTTTACCACACTGCCGCTAAAACCACAGGGTAAATTGTTTGTTTGTGTGTGTGTGTGTGTGTGTGTGTGTGTGTGTGTGTGTGTGTGTGTGTGTGTGTGTGTGTGTGTGTGTGTGTGTGTGTGTGTGTGTGTGTGTGTGTGTGTGTGTGTAATGGAGTGACACCAACACCACCTGAACAGCACTCAGGAAGGAACTGCACACCAACACCCGCCAGTCACACCATCAGCAACAGGAACCAACCAACCCGGGTTTTTCTGTTTCATCTCACGCCTTCTTTTACATATACATTTCTAGACTCAATCATCAGTGTTTCCTGGATGTTCCTACGATCCCAGATTAGCTCAGTTCTTCTTCCTTGATCTCAATTCTCTTCTTATAACTCATCTCGACCCGGAAGACTTCTCATGAGAGATACTGTCCTCATTAATCCCTTCACTTCCAAATAATACTGATGGTAAATGAAGCGGTGTAGTGGCGTCCTTATTAAAATGAAAAAAAGGCATCTGACTGAATGGGTTATGGGTTTTCTTTTGTCCCTTTAGCTATGAGAAAATAATTGTGAAGTAGAAATAATATAGACCTGATTGGTATTTGATGTTGTCTTGCAGTTCTTTTATTTAGAGTTTGCGAAGATTCTTGTACAGCAGGGATTAGAAATATTTTACAGAAGAAAAAAAATCAGTGTGTGTGTGTGTGTGTGTGTGTGTGTGTGTGTGTGTGTGTGTGTGTGTGTGTACCCAAGTGAACACAGGGTACTATAATTTGTGCTTCTAAATATACATCTAACCATGGATCAAAAGAAATCAACCCATTCCAGAAAAGTAGGCCAATCCACCAAATTTGATCATCCGGTGAACGTGAAATTTTGGCTTTGGAGTTCTTGCCTTTGGTTTTTGAGTTCTAGCCAACGGGTCCGTGACTGTGAACTTATATATCATTACCAGTCACGTCTCAATTGCCGTCTCGATTGCTACTTAAACTGATACGTAAACACTGGGGCGAGCTGGTGATTTTTGGCTGTCTGAGCGTACGTCTGTGCTGGGGGAAAACTGCATTCTTTAAAGCTTTAGAACAATCCAAATTTGTTGTGTTTTTGGTGGTGGTTGTGATAGTGGTAGGCAGAGAGTTGTAGTCATGATGGTGGTACTTGCAGCTGTAGTGTTTTATAGTGGTGGTTGTGGTAGGGATTGTCTGGACAGTAGTAGTCACGATGGTGGTAGTGGTAAATGTAATGTTTATAGTGGTGGCAGTGGTAGTGCGGATAGTGGTAGTGATGATGGCTGTAATGATATTGGTAGTAGTGATGATAGAAAGGGATAACAAACAGTATAATAACAAGCACCATAAATACTCTCGTGTTTCTCTTTTCTACCGACGGTTTCTCCTCGCCTAAGAAGAAATATCACCTTGTACCTTATACCACGTAGCACACACACACACTTTTACCTTATACCAAGTAGCAGTCACACATCTACCTAATACTAAGTGGCAGTAACACACCTTATACCTCATACTAAGTAGCAGTAACACCTCATACCTTGACTAAACCATAACAAGCACCACCATTCCTCTCACATTATATCTGTTTTTCCACCACTGGGTTTTTCCCCGCTAACTACCTGTAATTCACCTTCACTGCCCCCTCAGCTCACCCCTTCCTGGTGCTCCCCCTCCACCTTCCATCCCTGCCCTTCCCTGTTCCCTCCTCTATGCAGTTTCCCCTCCCCACCCCTATCTGTCGTTACCTGTTCCCCTTCCCCACCATCTCCCCATCGTTCCCCGTTCCCCCTCCCCCACCCCTCTCTGCCATTCCTCCGTTTCCCACTCCCATCCCCTCTCTGCCGTTCCCGTTCCCCCTCTCTCACCCCCGCCATTCCCTCTCCCCCCACCCACCTATGCCATTCCCCCTTACTCTCTCCTCCATCCTTCTACGCCGTTCCCCCTTTCCCACTCCCTCACCCTTCTCTGCCGTTCCCTTCCCTATCCCTCTCCCTGTAGCCTAGTTCCCCCTCCCCCCGCTCTCTGCCAATCCCTCTCTCTCACCCCTCTCCCTTCCCCTCCCTGCCGTTCCCCCCTCCACTCCCCCCCTCCATTCCTCCGCCCACCCCTCCAAGCTGCAATGAACGTATTTCCTCCATTACGTGACTCCACACAATCCAGAGCCGCCTCATAAACACTCATACGGTGAACGATGAACGGCTAACAGGCGTGCACGGCCATTAGAGATCGTAAACTGAACGGCGAACGAGAAAGTGCGGTGCATGGTTGGAAAATATTGGGTGAACGGGTGAAAGGAACGACGTGTATGATCGCAGTGAACGGCAGAAGATGTTACTGAAACAGTGTGAAATATGATCGTAGACTGAACGGAAAACAAGATCGTAGACTGAACGGCTGAAAGATATTACTGAGAATGACAACTATAATCGTAGAATGAGCGGAAAACAAGATCGTAGACTGAACGGCTTAAAGAATGATCGTAGAATGAACGGCAGATATGATCGTATACTAAACGGCAAACATGATCGTAGACTGAACGGCAAATGTGATCGTATACTGAACAACAAACTATCGTACAGTGAACGGCATATATGATCGTACAGTAGAGTGAACGGCAAATGAGACTGTAGTGAACGGTGAAAGATATTAATTAGTGAACGGCATATGGGATCGTAAACGACTCCTATAAGTAACAGGAACGAAAAATGAACGACCAATATGAATAAAGACCGAGAAGATGCAACGCCAAAATTGTAAAAAAAAAAGAAAAGAAAATCAGTAACTACGAAATAAGAACAGGAAGAGGAACGGAATAACAGAACAGCAACTGAGAAAAATAACAGAATAACAACTAAGAACAGAGAACGATATGAAAGAACAAAGAGAGTAATAGCAGACTGAATGCCTGGGGAGAGAGAGAGAGAGAGAGAGAGAGAGAGAGAACCATAAAGCCAGCCAGCCACTATGAAGCAAATTAGAAAGTCAATCCAAGTTAGCCGGAGAATAACATCACTTCCAACACCCGCGATTGGCCACCCAGCTCGTCCACGTGGCACGCGCTGATTGGTCGGAAGGGGACGTGTTATAATGGCATTGGGAGGCGCGTGCACTGGAGAGGAACGTGAACTAATGCCTTCCGGACACGTTCTTTGGCGTTTTAGGGAACGTAGAGCGTGACCGAGGGGAACGGGAGGCGGTGGTGTATGTGTATAAATTTGGGAAGGGAATAATGTTAGAGCTGAGGAGTGATTTTTACCTGTTTGCCTGCCTGTCTGTCTATCTATCTATCTATCTATCCATCCATCTATCTATCTAACTATCTGTCTGTCTGCCTTTCTATCTGCTTGCCTGTCTACCTGTCTGTCTGTCTTGCCCTCTGTAAGCTTGTATTTGCTTTTTCTTGGAGGTAACAATTTGCGGGCTCTTGGCCTTTGGCTCCTTCTTCAATGCATAAAATAAAAATCTTTGTATGTATGTCTCTGTATATACATTTAGGGAGGAAATTATGTCAAAGTTAGGTCCTCTATTTATCTATTTATTTATCTATATTTATGAATCTTTATATCTATGTACTTATATATATTTACTTATTTCTTTATTTTGTTTATTTATATATTGTTACAAATGCCACACTGAGCTGTCTGGTCTACACTTTTAAAATCTTTCATCATCATCATTATAACTATTTTTAATTTAACCACCAAACCATCCTATCTATTCCCAACCATATACAGTATACGACTCCATCAAAAACAGGTCATAAATACACTACATTCGACCTACATACACACCGTCACACACTACTACACACATAACCTACATACACAACTACCAGACCCTCAACACACACTCTATCTACATACTATAATCTATGTTCTTGTCGCCTACATAAACATATCTCATCTCACTTTCACCAGGAGTCTAGCTTTGATATTAAGGTCAATTTATATTATTGTTATATTGGTTTCTCATCCTTATCGGTTTGTTTTCGCCGTCTTCATTATCAGTACCTATAATATCATCAATCAAAATCATCATCATCACTACCATCATCATCATCATCACTAACATCATTATTATCAGTCAGAATTATCACCACCATCATCATCCTTTTCATCATCATCATTATAATTCTACTTCTGCTATTGAAAATGGGTTGGTTAGGACCCAGAAAAGGATAAATCACACACACACACACACACACACACACACACACACACACACACACACACACACACACACACACACACACACACACACACACACACACACACACACACACACACACCATTTACTGGCCACATCAACTGCAACACACAATGACCACAAGAACAGCCTCATCACACACCTCTCTACAGTATAGCTGCCATCACACTCTTACCACTTTGTATGTGTGTGTGTGTGTGTGTGTGTGTATTTTCTTTGTCTTGCCTTGAAGTATGAGTATTATTTTTCATGCCTTGTGCTTATTATTTCTGTTCGGCATCAAAAGTTTTTCAATTTACGCCACAAGGGTTTATTAAAAAAAATAAATAAATAAAATACATGCCAACTAACCACTTCAATCCGATTACGTCTTTATTATTATAGTTACTATGACCAGACGATTTTATTCAGCTGGGGAATTATTTTGTAACTGAAGGGGATTATATAATGATCTTCATTTGCCTATTCCATACCAGACAATCTCAATAAAAATAAATAGGCTAGTAAATAAATAAATAAATAAACTCAAAAATAACTGTATGTTGGTAGCAAGTATACAGTAAAAAATAAGTCATCGGTTTGAAAGGATTAATTTTACAACTGTTTATTGCCACCTCTCTCTCTCTCTCTCTCTCTCTCTCTCTCTCTCTCTCTCTCTCTCTCTCTCTCTCTCTCTCTCTCCAAAAGCCAGACACATCCTCCCATGAACGTAACCTTCACCACCACACCTATATCGCTGACCATCACTACCTCCAAAGGCTCAGATCACCACACCTAGCTACAGCATCTTCCATTACCAAAACCAACACCACTATCGCAGCTACCACCACAGTCTCCACCACTAGCATCACCACCAGTCCTCCACCACGACCACTACCTCCACTGCCTCCATCATTATCTATAGTATACTATCACCACCACCATCACCACCACCACCTTCACAAAGAAAGTGCTACTGCTACTATAACTACTACTATTACAACCGTACCCCACTACACAAACATCACTGTTACATCACACCACAACACACTGAGCCACGACACCATCACCACCACCACCTATTCCTTACTACAAACACACCTCATTTCTACCAAACCATCACTACTACCACATACTCATTATTAGTACAAGTACCACACCCCCACCACACACACTCCACACGAACACAAACACACTTACCCTCAACACATTCATTCACGTCTGACGGTACAATAGCGTTACTCTGAAAATCACGATGTTATATTACACACACACACACACACACACACACACACACACACACACACACACACACACACACACACACACACACACACACACACACACACACACACACACACACACACACACTCACTACTTTACATAAACCTTACACCCTTGAGCAAACACAGACACACACGCACACAGACGGAGATACAGACGCACACACAGACGCAGACACAGACGCAGACAGTACAAAAACTTTACACTGAAAATCACGGCGTAACATACACTCCCATTTTATTTACACCTCGCACTCCTGAACACACACACACACACACACACACACACACACACACACACACACACACAGCTTCCGACCGCACCCTTCTAAACACCTCCCCCTCACCAATACTTCAATCTGTCAACCCCCAAACCCTTCCTTGAACCGCCCCTCTTCCACCATCTTAGCCCCCCTCCTCCTCCTCAGCCCCTTCCACTCCAAAATTATCCCTCTCCTCCCCCACCTTTCTATCTTCCCCTTCCCACAATTTTGCCACCTCCCTTACCTTGCAATCTTCCCCCTCCCTCCTCTGGTTCACATTACCAAGCCCATCCCAATTCCAAGCAAGTTTTAGTCTAAGCCTTCCAATATCCGAACTTGCCATCACCCATTACCAAACGCAAGCCATACTCCCATTCACCATCCCATTCATCACTGCCCCCTCTCACCACCTCTCATGATCTCTTCCAAAGCTCTTCTAATCTTGCAGCATCCTTTAAAAAAAAATCCGCACCTCTCTATCTCCCCCTCCTTTCCTTCTCACCAACCTCAAAACCTCTTTCCCCCGCTCCTACACTTCCCCCAAACCCACACTAAATCATCTTCAAAACATCCCCTCCCCTCCCTCCATTTCTCACAACCCCCTCATTCCATCATCCTCAAAACCCCCTCCACAGAACTTTAACTCCGTCTTACCATCACTAATGCCCCTTCCACAACACTCTCACCCTTTACTTTTTCCCCCCACTCCCTTCCCATTCCTCCCACACACCCTTTTCTCCACTTCACCCTCTTGCCCTACCTACCCCTCCTTCCCGCACCCTTCCCCTCCACTTCCTCTTCCTCCTCCATTTCCCCTTCCTCACTCCTTCCCCTCCCCATCTTCCCCACCCCCACCCATCATCACTCATCACCACAACAGCACCATTATCATCATTTTCGTAACACTTTCGTGGCTAATGATACCTAAGATTTCCCAGCAGCAAAGTGGCGTGTTGTTCAGGGACTAAAAAGGGCGCTACCTGAACGCTCTCTTATAAGTGGTTTCAAGCAAGGGAAGAGAGGAAGTGGGATTGGGTGTTGTATGTTAGAGAAATGGGGTGGTTTGGTGATTCTTTGTGTTATGAGAGTGTGTGTGTGTGTGTGTGTGTGTGTGTGTGTGTGTGTGTGTGTGTGTGTGTGTGTGTGTGTGTGTGTGTGTGTGTGTGTGTGTGTGTGTGTGTGTGTGTCAATATATAAAGGACATAAAATACCATGTCAACATTTGAATGTGAATTACTATCAGTATTCGAGATCGGAAATCACACACACACACACACACACACACAAACCTACATTTAATTATCCCTCACCGTAAAACCTTGCGCGAACGCGGAAAAAAGCGACCACCGGAACACGTACGGAAAAACACGGCCAGGAGCGCGACGGAAAGCAGTGTGTCAGAATCGTGTAAAGAGACGGTGTTCACGGACATTTAACTCCTTATTGCCGGTTCTGGACGTCTGTGATTTAGAGCACGTGACCTTGTTGGTGTGCGTGTCCTTGGGTGGTTGTATAAACTAAGTATAGTGGAGGGAAAATGTATAGACAACTTATATAGATTCAGAAACTACGATTAGGGTTGGAAAGCATATACATTCCCCTGAACCTATAACCTGTGATTAGAGAGGGGCAGAGAGGCATATTCCCATCGCCTGTAATTTTTGAACTGCGATTAGAGGGGTTGGAACGCATATACAGAAGCCTCTCCCCACCTAAGGACTGGGTGAAGTAGGGTCATTGGAGTAAGTAAATTCAAGCATAGGTAAAAAGATAAAAATACATTCATACACACTACCGTAATCATGAACTACACCTACAAGCACATTCATTTCTCTCATACATTCATGCATAGCCGTTGTCGTGAACTACATACATCCCTTTCTAAATTATACACGCATTCACTCTCATACTCACGCACGTTCCCGGAAACATCAGTTATATATATCCACACGAATACATACACATCTAGTTTTCTCATATAATCATGCACACCCGTATAATCATGGCCTATATAAATTCCTCTCAAAATATATAGATTCACTAGTATTATTCATTGATGCATAATTCCGTATTCATGCGCCACTTGCATCACCAAAAAATCGTCATTTACTTTTACACATTCATGCACATCCGCAATCACAAACTATTAACATCCCTTGAAAAAAAAATAAAATAGACACCTAGTTCTTATACACATCCATGCACATATCCGGAAACACAAGTTACTAACATCCCTTTAAGAATATATAGAGACACCAAGCTCTCACATACACATTCATGCACATACCCTCAATCATCTACTATTTACATTCCAACAAAACTATAGTCATTGCTGCTATACATTCATGCGCATATCCGCAATCATGAGCTCGTAAAGTTGGTACAAAAAATATTCTCATTCTAAATTCTATACATTCATGCAAATATCAGTAATCGCAGGCTATTTGCACTCCTTATAAAAAGTGTATTCAGTTCTCTTATAACTTTATTCATGCACAAACCCATGTGAACGCAGGATATGGGTAAAAACTAAAAAATGTGGATATTTAGCTTTTTTTCTTATACGTCCATGCATATATTAGTAATCAGGAGCTAGGTATGAGAACACACACACACACACACACACACACACACACACACACACACACACACACACACACACACACACACAAAGAGAGAGAGAGAGAGAGAGAGAGAGAGAGAGAGAACAGACACACCTGCAAAAATTGGTTACATACATGAATCTGCGCGAACACCTGCGCCGCAGTGCAATGACCCGAGACAAACGCACAACAGCCAACCAAACTGCAGGACAAAATAATGATTATGTAGACGAGGGAGAACGATGTGTGTGTGTGTGTGTGTGTGTGTGTGTGTGTGTGTGTGTGTGTGTGTGTGTGTGTGTGTGTGTGTGTGTGTGTGTGTGTGTGTGTGTGTGTGGAAAATGATTTTAATGAAACCTAGCAGGATGGTTGGAATTGGGTCACAGATGGGCCCGTTTCAATTTCACGTCGACTGAAATTTTCTAAATACAAAATAGATGAGAAGATACAAAACAGACGCAAAAAACAGAGGACACAAAATTACAAAGAGGGGACAAAATATTGTTACCTGTACGAAAAATAAATGGATGGTTGACAGACACAGGTGTACCACAGAGGTATGAAAATAAGCACGATATATGTAAAAACACGACAATATAGGAGCAAAAAAAAAAGTGAAAAACAAAAAAGACTACTACCTTTACGTGAAAAAAAAAAAAAGGCCAAGTGTTCTATTTCGTGCAAAAATCAATGAAAGGTGAGTGAATGGGCGGATGAGAAACACAATTAAGGCAATAGGTAGAGACAAGTAAGTCACGTGAGAACAAAGACTGATGACTGATGACTAATGGCTGGTGATGATGATGATGATGATGATGATGATGAAGGGAAATAAGCACGAATGATAACCACTACGATTATGTAAGAGTCAAGACAGTTCAGGTCAATCAGGGAAAGGTGAATACAGGTGTGACTTGACAGGCGTTTCAGGTGAGAAGAGGGTGTGAACTGAAATCAGGTGCGACGAGAACAGGTGTAGTAGAAGAATGAAATTAGTAGGTACAGAGATGAGGTCAAAAGGAAAGGGGGGAGTGAAAGGGAACATGCGAGGGAGTAAGACTGACGAAGAAAGGTAGAAAAAGGGGAAACTGAGAGAAATTAAATGACGAAGAAGGGAAAGGTAGAGGGGAAAAGGGGAAAAAATTTAAATGAAGGAGAAAGTAAAGAGAAAGGGGAAAAGGTCAGAGAAATTAAATGACTGAGAACGTAAAGGGCGAGGGGAAATGAGGAGGGAAATAAAATAACGTAAACGGGCAAGGAAGAGAGATGAGCAGAAGAGGGAGAGAGGACGAGGACTTAGGGAAAGGTAGAGAGAGAATATGAGATAAAGAATGGCAAAGAGAATTTCAGAAAAAAAGAGTCAGTGGCAATTACAAAACAAGAAAAGGACTGGAGGAAAAGGAGAGGGAGAGAGAATATTTATAGTTGGAAGAAGAGAGAAAATGTTCACAGAAAGAGGCAAGTTGACAGATATGGGTGCGGAAAATGTTTATAAGGAGAGCTAAAGAGACGATGTTTAAAATGGAGGTACAGCAAGAACGTTTACAGGTGGAGGTAGAGAAAAAACGTTTGTAAGTAGAGGTAGAGAGGATATTCACAGAGAGGTATGGGAAAGTTTTTATACGGAAAGATTGCTTAGCTTCTCCCTCTTAACTAAACAAAACAACACGTAAGTAATTATCTGTCCTCTTGATTTGTGTATATTCCTTCCAATGTTAATATTTCCTCTTCGCACCACGAGTAATATTCTCCCACTACACAACTTTCTGTTAATATTTCTCCTACTGTTTTTTGCTCTTCCCTGTTGCTACGGTGAGTAATATTCCCAGCTAGAAAACAAATAAGTGCCATGTCCCTGATGGTAGCAACACCTGTGCCAACCTCATCAACATGCAGGTGACATCAGCGAGTGAATAACCTCTCTTGCCTACCACTTACTGCACACTTTTATGATTGTTTTTCCACTTACCACTTCCACACGCCTCTGACACAACCACCTACCACTCCACTTACAACTTTCATTCACCAGTTCCACGCACCTGACACTACCACCTTCCACCCCCACATACCACTTTCAGCTACCACATCCACATATCTTACACTACCACATTCCACCCAACATACCACTTTCATCTACCACATCCACACACCACTGACACTACCACTTTAACTCCACATACCACTTCGGGCTGAAATTGTTTAAAGGTATCGAGCTGAAACTGTTTAATAATAATAATAATAATAATAATAATAATAACAATGATAAAAATAATGATAAATGAACAGGACATTGTCGAACTGTAGGCATTAAACAAAACAAAAAATAAAATGAAAAAGATAAGCAATTTTCACCAACACTTACGATAATATATACCCATGGCAAAATAAACCAAATAAATAAATGAATACTTAGGCTAAATAAATAAATAAATAAAATAAAGGACCCAATGTACGTTCCTTCTCAGTATAAGACAATTTTCCAGTGGAGAAGTGAAGCATAGAAGCGACATCTGATGACGTCAAAACAGTCTAATCCTACATCCTCTAACCTTGAAGGGGGTGGAGGGGGCTGGAGGAGGGGAAGGGGGAAGGGGTGGAGGGGGCTGGAGGAGGGGGTGGAAGGGGGGAAGAGGGAAGGAGGAAAGGGGTGGAGGGGGAGGACACGACATATAACACCAAAAAAGGCAAAACTTAAGTGATCTATGCCACACATCCTGTATCACGCAACGCCAGATTAGAAAAAATGGTGTTCCTTGAGTTTATCAAAAAATTAATATACTGGTAACGAATTTTAAGAGAGGATAATGGGTGTCAGGAAGAAGTATATAAATTTTCAATATATTTCTTGTCAAAAATTCTCAGCAATAAAAGCGATACATCCTTAAATACGCAACAAAATTTCGAAATATTATCTACCTCAAGTCAATCCAAAACTCACTTATTGATAACTAAATATAACAAAGGATAACGGTTGCTGGATAAAGGTATATAAATTTATGTGTTCAAACGATTTCAAATAATTTCTGAGCAATGCAGGATTGGACGCAACACAAAATAAGATGCAACAAAAAATAATGAAAAAATAGTGTATCTAAAGTCTGTCCAAAAATTAATATATCACTCGGGATGGGCAATGTGAAAGAAGATAATGGTTACGGGATTAAAATATATATAATTTTTCAGTGCGGTAACATGACTTGGAATAATTTCTCTGTAACACTAAAATTTTTGGTAAGAGAGAGAGAGAGAGAGAATGTTACTCGATCGACAGTGACATGGAGCAGTATTCTCATTGGTTTCAGTGATTCCTCAACACCTCCTCCAAAGTGATTTATTTCGCTTGCCTTTAATAATACTTCTTTCAATATCCCGTCGCACATTACAGATCCAAACAATATTAAAAAATATATTCACAACGTACAGGACGATATGAAGAGGTAACATGAATTAAAAGAAGAAAAAAAAGCAAAATCGATGAGGAAGAAATAGTTGTTAGGAAATGGTGGCATGAAGGCTATATGAAATTCTCTCTCTCTCTCTCTCTCTCTCTCTCTCACACACAGACACACATTTCACCTAAACACGATCCTCCTTAGTCAGTGTTTACATCTGCCTACCTTCTTTCCCTCAATTACGTAGGTTCATAAAGTAGCGTTCATGGACACGACTGATAAAATATGGGAAAAAACGGGAAGGGGAACCTATGCATCAAATCGCAACCTTGATGGAAGAAATGAGAGGGAACGGAACACGAAAAAAAGGAACACTGGAAAACAAACCAACCAAACGGAATACGGAAAAAATGGAACACTGAAAACAAACCCAAAAACGGAACACGAATAAATGGAATATGAGAAATAAACTTACCAAAAGGAACACGAAACATAAACCTACCAAACGGAACATGAAAAACGGAACACGGGAAAACGAACCTGCCAAAAGGAACATGAGAAACGGAACATGAGAAAACAAACCTACTAAACGGAACACTATACAAACAAAACCAGAAACGGAACACGAAAAACGGAACGCTATACAAACAAACCCAGAAACGGAACATGGAAAAAACAAATACCTCCGGAATAACAATACATCCAGTTTATACAATCTCACCCAAATTAATATTGCACTAAGGACTGTCAAAATAAAACCAAGAATAATAGATGTAGGAAAGAGATATGAAATTCTGCATGCGTATCTGATAAAAACTTAAATCTTTCCCCGGACTACGACACGCAACCGCTGCTGTATATTCCAAGTCCCTATTTCAATCCTAGGTAACAAGACATTAAGTATCCAATAATTTGGGCCCAGCACTAAAACTTTAGGTAAATACAGAATCCAGCACTCAAAAACAAAAGAAAAGGAAAACAGAAAAGAAATAATAGAAATTATGATATACGAGGATAATTTCTACGACCAAGAAATGGGACAAAAAAGGAAAGGGAAAGAAAAATAAATTAAGAAAATGAAAAGAAAAAGAAAGAAAAGTATGGTATATAAGGATACCTTCTACGACCAAGAAGAAAAAAAAAAAAAAGAGGGAAAAGGATGGCCAAACCTATGCAACAAATGACAAACCTTGGGAGGGTTAACTGAGAAGGAACGGAGCACGGAAACACAAATCTGTCATCGGCATACAATACACACAGCTCACGAAAGCATGCGTGCTGTGGGTACTCGATCAACAGCAGGCTCTTTCGTCGGCTGTCATTCCTTTTAGCTGTCTCACGCGATGCTGTTTTTGATTGCCGAGATCCTGGGCTACACACAAATGCAAAAATACTCGGCAATCAGTAACAACTCGGTGAAGGACGAGGGGAAGAATGCTATTTGTCACGTACTTGCTTGAGATGGCGGTGGTGGTGGGGGTAAGTGAGACAAATCACAGCTTACCTATAGTGGAATTAATTGCTAACATCCTGGGCAACACAGACATTCACTATAGGCTTTGGTGATGGACGCAAAGAGGGAGAATGATAATGTATGTCACTTGTACTTAACTCAAGGTGGTGGTGGTGGTGGTGGTGATAGGAGGAGGTAATTCTTGCAGACTTATTGCGGAATTAATTCAGATTCTTAACCACACAAACCCACAGATACTACACAGTTTATAACAACTTGGTGAAGGACGCATGAGGGGGTGATAATGATGCTTGATGTCACTCACACTAAGTTGCTCAAGCTTGTGTTGATGACGACAGGTGAGATAAATCACAGCATACGTGTAATGGAACTAACTGGTTACCTTCCTAAAAAAAAATACAGCGATATGTGAGGTGAGTAATACTGCTACAACATCGGCAGCGGATTAATTTTAACTGTGTGTGTGTGAGAGAGAGAGAGAGAGAGAGAGAGAGAGAGAGAGAGAGAGGGGGGGGGGGAGAGAGAGAGAGGGAGAGTAAAATCCAAGACCACAACCATCGCAGAATACTAATTACGATTCAAAATTATATATATTTTAAAAAGTATATCCAAAAATAGATCTGCATGTATTCACGGTCAACGATCATAATTTCCTTTGCAGATACGAGCAGTAACACTCTACAATAACAGTATCATTTGCATATCATTACGTTTTTGCAATCATTTCCCTGGTTCTCCACAGTATACAGCATGCAAAATCATGTCTCAATACTGTATAATGATCCACGATAATTACGTTATCATCATATCACCACTATCATCATCATCATCATCACCACCACCACAATCTCCACCACCATCACCACCATATACGCAAAGTTAAATCCACATATGATCACGTCTTCGATACCAACAATAATTCATCACTTGGGCGATAATCAGAATAATTTCCTTTGTCCCGCCCTTCGTCCCTGGCAGCCCAACATTATTTCCCTGCGACTTACACCCCCAGACACCACACGAATTTTGTTATTTTAAGGTAATTTTTAGTCAAGGCGAGGCATGCATGAACCCGTGGAGAGGTGAAGTGGCGAGGTGAAGTGGAAGTGCGGCAGAGTGAAGTGGTGAAGTAGTGGGGTTAATCTGTGAGGTGGTGAAAGGACAAGGTGGTGAAGTGGTAATATAAGTGGCGAGGTGCGACGTGGTGAGGTGGAGAAGTGACAAGGTGGTGAAGTAGCGAAGTGGTGAGGACGTGAGCTGACTATCAAGGTGACGAAACGGCAAGGTGATAAAGTAGCGAGGTGGTTCTATGGCAAGATGGTGAAGTGAAGTAGCGAAATAGCAAAAAGCGAGGGTTCAAGTGGCAAGGTGACGAAGTAGTGAAGTGGCGAAGTGGCGGTGTAGCGACGCGAGTTTTGGTTTCCGTGGCCTCGCTCCGGAAGTGTTTTATCCCGCCTGGCTGATCCGGTTATAGCTATCATTATTATTATTACTATTATTATTATTATTATTATTATTATTATTATTATTATAGTAGTAGTAGTAGTAGCAGCAGTATTTTTTTTTTTTTTACGTGCGTGGTGGGTAAGGACGGGGGGACATAATGGCGGGGCTGGTTAGATTATGCGTCAAGGCACGTGCGGAGATTTCTTTCTTTTCTTTTTCTTTTTTTTTTTTTTTGAAGGGGGAGGGGGACAGAGGGAGATGGGGAAGGCCGAAAAGATCACGTGTGGAGAGAGGGAAGGTGAGAGAGGGGGAGGGAAAGGGGGAGTGAGGGAAGGAGAAAGATGAGAAGGGAAGGCGGGATGCTGGGAGGCAGGGATAGGAGAGGAGGAGGAAACAGGGGGGAGAGGAGTGAAGGAGGGAGAGAGAGGGGGCGATGGAGGGAGAGTGAGGGAGGACGGAAGGAGAAAGAGAGAGGGAGGGGGGGGGCATATGGCATCGGGTTACGCGTCAATGCACGTACGGAAAATAATTTTTACCAAGGTCTGTATTATTATATCAGTTATCGAAAGAAGCACGTGCGGAGAGAGAGAGAGAGAGAGAGAGAGAGAGAGAGGCGGGGAGAATAATGGCAACACTGATTCGGTTGCGCGTCAAGGCACGTGCTAAGATTTTTTTCCCTCTCTTTTACGCAAGAAAAGAAGGAAAGAAAAAAAGACCAAAGGCAGTGAGCGCTCATAAGATGTCCCTGCCAAGGAGAGCTGAACAGAAGAAAAATTAGCAAATACATCTTATATATATCCATGGACCCCGCGATATACAAATCTGATGTTTTATTTTGACAGCTAGAGAAGTAAGTTAAAAATTATCTCCATTAAGGATTTAAGATTTTTTACTCTACCATCCTGACGATTTTATTAAGCTTATGTGCCACACGAAGGATTACTGTAAAAAAGATGGAGGTCACAAGCAGAGCGAAAGACAAATTGCAAATGACTCTCAGCATGGGGAGATAATAACAACGAGGTAGAGAATATGGCACGAAGAGGAGAACTGAGAGAGAGAGAGAGAGAGAGAGAGAGAGAGAGGTTATGGATGCATTTTGGCACTTCGGCAGCTATGTGGCACCTCGGTTGATATATAGTAATAAGGTTTATATACGGCAACGAGGTAAATATATAGCAAATGAGAAAGATATATAGCGATAAGGCAAAGATAAACAAAGAGGCAAAGATAAACAATGAGGCAAAGATAAACAAGGAGGCAAAGATAAACAAGGAGGCAGAGATAAACAAGGAGGCGATGATAAACAATAAGACAAAGATATGGCGGTGGTGGGAGGAACAGTAAGGCACCTCTAGTTAAGTTACGCATCACGGCACCCACCCGCCCCTTCCCGTCCTTGCCCCGCCCCCCTCTCCTCATTTTCCCCTCCCCCTAACCCTCCCTTCACTCTCCTCTCTCCCCTCCATCCTTCCCCTCCCTCTTTCCCTCTGCATCTCGTTTCCTTCCTCACCTCTGTCCTCTCCACCCTTCCCGACCTTGCCCCACCCCTCCCTCTCCCCTTCTTCTCCCTCTCCCTCCTCCCATTATCCCCACTCTCCCCCTCCCTTGTCCTCTTCCCTCCCCCTCGCCTTGTTCCTGATCCCTCCCCCACCCCCTCCCCTCCTGATCCCCCAACCTCCTCCCTTCCCCTCCATCCCCACCTTCCCCTCCTTTTGTTATCCGCCTTCTCATTCTCTCAACTTGTTCCTCCCCTTCCCCCCTCTTCCTCTCCCTTCTCAACTCACCCTCCTCCCCTACTTATCTTCACCTATCCTTGTACCTTGCCTCTCCCCTTCACATTTTGTTCATTCCCCCTTTCCTTCTTCCCCTCCCCCTCCCAATCCTCTCTTTCTCTCCCCTCCCCTCCACACTTCTTACCCTGTTCCTCTCTTCCTCATTTCTCCCCATGCATCTCCTCTCTCCCTAGCCCCCTTACGCCCTCCCCCCAATCTTCATTCCCCTTCCCTATTCCCTCATTCACTCTCTCCCTGTTCTATCCCTCCCCATCCCCCTCTCCTCCACCTCTCACTCTTTCCTTTCCCTCACTTCCAGTCCCCCCCTCCCCCATCCCCTCCCTCATTCATCCATTTCCTTTCTTCATATCTTCCTTCCCTCATTCCCTCCTCCCTCTCCTCCACTTCCAATCCCCTCTCTACATCCCTTATCCCTCCTCATCCTCCTCCCCTCTGCTCCCCTTGGCCTCACGCACAGAAAACGAAGGTTGACACTTTATGGGGGTAACGGCGGTAATTTTACACACCCCCTGCTCATTTTCTTCAGAGTAACTGTAAATGCCGCCCAGCCCAGGGATACCACATAAAGAACACGTCGTATTGCTGCTAAAGTTTCATACGTATACTTCTATGTACCCGACTGTGAGCTTAGACTTGGCAACCCAATCCCTGAGGCAGGGCCGGATTTAGACATGGTGAGGCCCAAAGCTATGGGAAGTTGTACAGGCCCTATCTGACAACTGTTAACAGAGATTTATGCTGTGTAACAACGGAAGATGACAAGAATGCCGCCATGATCGATAATAAATCCGTCCAGAGTGGGTTAATTAGATATAAATTTTAATAAAACTGTAACATATTCTTTTTATAATCTGATCCTGAGAGGCCCCTCCAGACTGTGAGGCCCTAAGCTGTAGCCTGTTTAGCTTATGCTTAAATCCGTCCCTGCCCTGAGGTTACACACCATCACATGGAACTGCTTCATCCCAAACACTCTTGGAATTATATGAAATAAATAAATATATCAATAAATAAATAAATAAATAAAATACGTAAGTAAATTTAAAAAATCTTAGGAACAGCCATCCAGCCTCCGATGCATACAGGTAAGAAAAGCTGAGTTCACTTGTAACGAAAGAAGACATAAAGTGAAATACACCAGGTTTCCTAAAAAATTCAAAACCCCACGAAAAAATAACCAATGAGTCCTTGAAGTCATAGGGACAGGCCGCCATTCAGCCAGTGTCAGATACGAATAATTTAATCTTTCAATATAACAACCGAACTGAGACCTACTTAAATCAAGTATGAGTTTTACGAATGAGAAGAAACCTCAGGAAAATACGGATTCCTCGAAAGCCAGAAGGATGGGAGCAGGAAGCCATCTAGACAGCCTCGGATGCAAAATTCGACAATATATCAAACATTACGAAATATTAAATGAATCGTTAGCGTTACGGACGAAACGAAAAGACCTTACAAAAATATATACGAAATGTAGATAATCCATTGCGACGAGTGGAAATGGGTGGAAGAGAAAGACACACGTCAGAGCTTGAATTTTTTTTCTCTCTGTCCCTCTAACGTTTCGGGCAACCCAGAACCCATCTCTCACCATGTATTATGAGTAGCCAGAAAAGTTACAGAAAATAAGAAATATAGGCCCTAACCTGTCTCTCTCCCATCTAACAAATATTTGAAATCCTTGACAGCCATAGAGACGGGAACACGTCGCCATCTTGACAGCCTCGGATGCAAATAATTTCGTCATTCAATATATCAAGCCCGCCAATCCTTCAGCTCAAGGCCTCCCCGCTCAGTGGCTTGGCGTAAAACATGTGCAGGCCGCGGAAGCAAGCAGGACGCATTTATGTCGCACCGGCAGGAAGTGACGTAGGCTAGTGAGGCGTGGTGGTGGTGATGGTGGTAATGGTGATGGATGAGAGAGGGTGGGGGGGAATGAATGGTGGTGGTGATGAATTTGTGATGGTGGTGATTTTGTGACGGTCGTGGTGGTGATGGGTGGGGGATAACAGTGGTGGCAATGGTGGTGGTTATTTTGTGATGGTGGTAACTGTGATGATAGCGACAGTAGTGGTGGTGATGGTGGTTATAGTAATGGTGGTAAAGGTTGTCGTGGTGGTAAACGTGATGGTAGTGGCCAGGATGTGACAGTGGTAATGACGACAATAAAGATAATGGTAGAGGCGTTGACGGTATCATGAAATTCCCGCCATATGACTGCACGATCTAAACACACTCTTTTAGACTATTATCAACAGACTTCTTGACGCCACATGGTTCACGAATCACACTGTTCCTTACCCTATCCACTCTACACACACACACACACACACAACACACACACACACACACACACACACACACACACACACACACACACACACACACACACACACACACACACACACACTGCAAAGTTTACTGATATTAATTCATTATTGATGTCCACAGGGAGGAGTTGGCCATGAAAATAGGACTGACGGAGGCCAGGATCCAAGTGTGGTTCCAGAACAGGAGAGCCAAGTGGAGGAAACAGGAGAAAGGTGAGAGATCGTTTAATTATCCATCGTAAGAGAAGTATATTTTCCTCTTAGAGAAATTACAAAGCTCCATTAATCGATTATGGAACTAATTTCGTTACCCAAAGAGAGAGAAGCTGTTGCATATTTTGGGCTGTGACAACAACAAGAACAACTACAGTACTCTATCGTATCACATCCTTCTTCCTACTTAGCCTCTATTTCCCTCGAGGATGGTTATAAGGAACTGACTTACGGTTTTACTCTGTTTCTAGGCCTGACCGCATCTGGGAGCAACCTGGCCTCGCAGTCACCGTATTCCACTCTGGCGGGGAAACTGGGTGCTGCCTTCCCTTCCTATCCCCGTCCCCCTCCCCCCAAGACCCACGAATCCCCCCGCTTCCCCTCCTCCCTCCTCTACCCCCACACCCCAGTCTCCTCCTCTCCATCCCCCGCCCCCTCTTCCCCCACCCCGTCCTCCTCCTCCCCGCAGTCCGTCTTTCCCCCTCTCCTGCCCCTGGTGAGAGACCCGCGAGCAGCAGCCGCAGCCGCATACAGGTGAGAACTTATCTCTTTGCTCAGGTAACACTAACTTAATATGCTGACTTATACAGTAGCACTAACTTAATATACTATCGCGCGCGCGCGGGTGTGTGTGTGTGTGTGTGTGTGTGTGTGTGTGTGTGTGTGTGTGTGTGTGTGTGTGAGAGAGAGAGAGAGAGAGAGAGAGAGAGAGAGAGAGAGAGAGAGAGAGAATCATAATTACCAACTTTTACTTCAATACTACTTATTTAAGCACAACACAGTAACAGTGCTTATGTGTCCCAGGTACTAACAACCCTCCCACTCCCCAGGTACCCGCTTCTGAACCCACTCAGCAACCCACTCCTGTATCCACCCTCCTTCCATGCCCTCCTGGCCCAGCTGTCAGCCCACCACAAGAACGAGGCTTCACAGGAGGTCGCCCAGAACCCGAACGAAGCTTCACACGACGGTTCAAATAGCAAGAATGAACCCGAAGCCTCCCACGACCAGGAAATTCCCCAGTCTGCGTCTCTCCTACACCAAGCAGCTTCCCCGAGGCTCAAGGAGGAGGAAAATGGAGATCTCGTGAGTGAGGAAAGGAAGACAAGTGAGGAGGAAGTGGATAACGAAGGAGGCAGGAGTCCAGCAAGACTTCACGGTCTCAAAGGGCTGGATCCACGCGCCACGGAGCTTCCTCGACCGATGGACGTTAAAAGCCTGGCCACGCTAAGGGCTCTGGAGCAGTACCGAACGCTGGATCTCAGTGCTCTGGAGGAGTACCGCCGCGCTCTGGAAATGCGCTCTCTGGAAGCCCGCGCGGCCAAGATCAACGCTCACGCACAACTAGACGCAGCGCAGTTTTCCGGGCGGTCCACACCCTCCCCAACTCCTGTCCCATCAACGCACACGCCCCCAGAATCCCCAGCCCTCAATGATGACTCTGTGACTGCCAAGCGCCCTGAATATAACATCGATGCGCTACTGAAGAAGGAAGCATGAGGGTCCACATCCAGTTAAAAGAGGGGGCTGTGTTTTCTCGTGGACTTAGAGGAGGTTGAGCAGAACCACTTACTTAGCGATTTATTTTAGTCACCATCACCTCCCTAACCTTACTTCCCATTCAAAAATATCAAGATTCTGACATGGGAGGCCAACTTAAGGTAGTTCTCTTTACTTATCACATGACACCTTAATATTCTCTTGTACGGTATGTCATCTGTTTCCTTGCCTTATGGACAAGCTTTGCCTAAATAATATATGGGGGGAATATCAGTGTGGCATAAACGGAAATAAATCTATAAGCAAGAGTGTGCTAGAAAAAAACTTCTAAGCTCCACGAGAATTAGACCTCCAAAGTGACTCCACCGCTCTTAACTACCTCCTCTTGATTAGCCGCGCACACCACTTGTACCACTTAACACACCACTTACGCTCCTCCACTCATACCACCTAACACACTACTTTCACTCTACTTATACCACTTAACACACCACTTACACCACAGTTAGGTAAGGGATTGGGAGCAGCTCTGTGTTGCTACTAGGGAGTTATCGGACACTGTTTTAGAGCCGAGAGGCATGATAACGCTGCAGTCGGCCCTGTCTCTATAGCTTCGACGTACTTACATTCTAAATAGCATTGCAGCAGTACAATCCTGGCCAAAAGTTGCTGTACACGTCTGGGTTTCAGAACTAAAGAAAAAAAGATTTAAAAAGATTTCCACTTAGTTACGAGACAATATGGAGAAACTACTGAAAACACGATGCACAGTTCGGGATAAACGTTTGCCTAAAATTCCACTGTGTCTACTGTACACTTTGGGAATACTGGTCTCTTTCTTCCCAGATGCATATAAATGAGAAGTCGTCTACTAGTAGAAAAAAATGAACTTGGCTTTAGAATGTCTGCCACCAGAGGGCAGAGAAATTGAGCTGTGCAATGATAAGAACCCGAGAGAAAACAATGATGATGCGTTAATCACCTACCTCGCCATGCAGTATCGTGGCCTCAACAGACACCTGAAATGAAAGGAGAATAAAGTTAGTCCATGTACTTAATGCAGTATATTAAAAGCTTTATAAACATCTAAGAACTTATGTTATACATGTCTACGCCTTGAATTTATATAAGCAGCCCAGGTCTCCGTTACAGTATTAATAGAAGAAAAATATCGAAGGTTGTGCATCGTGGTCTGGGAGAAGGTTTAGACTTGGCAAATTTTTAATGTCTGCGTTATTAGCGTGGTCGAGTGGTATTAATCTAAGCCTTCTCTTAAAAAATCAAGAAAACAAAATGAAGGATACGCAAACCATCCTGGATCAGTGAAGTTATAACATTACACTTTGACACATTGATGAGAAAAAAAAAAAAATCTGATGAAGCGTGTATGGTACAGTTCTATGGATACACAGTCAAGGAGGTGTGCGTGTGTTTGCATTATTCAGGAGTATGTTGTATAAAAACTGCATAAGCATTCATTTGTTTTGTAAGATAACTGTTTACCTCTCAATTGTACCTTTCACTTCTAATGTTACTGCACCAGTGTTAGTACTCCCGTTTTCTGTAATCCACTTAATCCACTTAGCACACCACTTACGACCGTATTCTCGATTGTTTAGGAGGATTACGAACACTCGTTACTCATTTATTACTGCATATGAGGCGTTGATATTCGTTTGTATGATAAATACTTAAACTGGTAACAAAGTTGTAGATACGATTTT
Source organism: Coenobita brevimanus (assembly GCF_032717465.1). Lineage (NCBI taxonomy): Eukaryota > Metazoa > Arthropoda > Malacostraca > Decapoda > Coenobitidae > Coenobita > Coenobita brevimanus. The sequence continues at coordinate 59,212,863 of NC_136959.1, read as the reverse complement.
AAATATGGGGTGGTTAAGAGAACTCATTATCATCATCAGTAGTAGTTGTGGTACAAGTAGTAGTTGTAGTATGACCATCGGCATCTTGAGGTATTTTCGAAGTTTGAGGTGGCCAGTTATATTTCAGGGATGTCTAGTGCCACCGTAGCCAGTATATATATATATATATATATATATATATATTATATATATATATATATATATATATATATATGTACTGAAATGTAATCGACAAAATAAATTACTAAAAGAAGAGACAGCTAGCCCCATAAGCGAACGAGAATACGGTACATATTAGACTACAAATCTGCCACTATTATTATCATCATTATTATTATTATTATTACTGAATATCTAGGACACCATGTCACCGAACAAGCTAGCAACCAAATATAGTGATTAAGTGTTCAAGCACTGGGTCCAAAGCAGCCAGGTGTTAGGGATGCCAGGAGAGGTGTTAGCAGGAGTGTCAGATGTGTTAGGGGGATGTTAGGGGGGTGTTAGGGGTGCCGGGAGAGGTGTTAGGGGGGGTGTTAGAGGTGTTAGGAGGGGTGTAAGAAAGTTCCTGAGGTGAATTTTCGGATAATTTTGAGTGATAAGTTCTGTATTAAAGTGGGTCCAATTCTTTGCCGTTTCGAACATTACTGATGACCCCTCTCTCTCTCTCTCTCTCTCTCTCTCTCTCTCTCTCTCTCTCTCTCTCTCTCTCTCTCTCTCTCTCTCTCTCAAAACTGACCCCCAATATTTCCCCCTGTACTTTCTACCCCATATCTTGTACACCCACGTAATGTACTGTACTTTTATTTATTTTGTATTCTGTATCTGTAGTACTGTAATTACCAAGCGTGCCTTTTGTACTTAAATCACAGTATCCATTGTTGTTATAGATCGTACTGGCGTAGGGGAGGGAGTGTACGTGACGCCTCTTCCTTGGCGATTTATTTTTGCACACTACATATCAATTTATTTTTTAAGTAGGATGACGTGTTTCTTTTGTGTTGTTATTTTTAGAGGATTTAATTCAGCTTAAGAGAGACATATTGGGTGAATTATAAGCTTAAACCCCTTCAGTACGAGAGCCCTTTCCTGCCTACCTGTCTATCTATCTATCCATCTAACTATCTATCTGCTTGTCTGTCTGTGTGTCGACTCTAATTTAACCCCTTCAAAACGAGAGCCTTTTCCTATCTACCTATACCTATATATCTCCGTCTATTTATCTGTCTATCTATCTGTATGTCTTTCTGTTCGTCTATCTATCAATCTATCGTCAGTCGCCTTAATTCCAGGAGTGGATACAAACGAATCACCTCCATGTCATTCTCTCCGCCATCACAGTGCCCTCTCTCCAACTCTCAGCCTCCTCACTCATATACCTCTCCACCTCATCCCTCCATCCCATCCTCAGTCTCCCAGTCCCCGTTGCCTCCCCTCTTCCACTTCACCCACAAACACTCCTAGTCAATCTCTCACCCTCCACTCTTCATATGGCATTTCTTAACCTGTATAAAATCGTCTGGAAGTAACATAAACTAAACTATAATAATAATAATAATAATAATTCAAGTTTAATATCACACTGTTAATGATGCAAATTATATCGATACTTAAAATAAATCAATAACATGTAAGAGAATATACCAAGGCGGAAAAAGCAGAATAAATCGCCTAAGAAGACGTGGAACGAAGCCTCTTACCAGCTATAGTGTACGACTCTTAGTTTATTACATTTCCATTGCCCTAGTGTACTGTACAGTGTTACAAGCTGTTTTTAATGTGTAATATATTCCCCCATGCATGTCAGGAAGTCTTTTAAGAATATTTATAACTCTAGACTTTAGTAGGTTGAACTGTTTATATAGATCTATAGACATATTTACACACCTAAGTTTAAGACTGTTTTTGAATTTGGCAATGTGTACTATTAATGCACAGAATTTAGAAACTTGAATGTTTTGTCCACATACATACATACACATATCGGTACATATATACATACATACATACATACATACATAAACACACATCAGTTGAAGACTACCTTTCAGTTTGATAATGTGTACTGTTGAGACCAGATTTTAGTCGATGGTTTACGTAAGCTAAGTTATAAAATTAAGGGCACTTCGAGATTTGTGTTGTTGCTGCTTTCTTTCAATCGACAACACTTTGATTCGCGGTACACACTGTAATCTAGCAGCTGGGACGGTGCAATGTAGCGAAGTAACGATGTTGACTGATGTTAGTTCCTGGATGTGGGATGGTAGGCGGGATTTTGGACAACGCCTCTCCCTCTATAAAGAAGGCATCTTGGGGTAGTAACAGAGTGCGACAAATAGGAGAAATCGTGAAACAGGAGATGACCTTTCCTTTAAAAAATAACAATACTAACAAAACGGTAGGACACAGACAAAGAGGCAGAAGTCTGTCTCTCCCTTCACAAAAATAAGTCATAGTGGGACGAGCAAGAGGAAATGACAATGCAAAGACAGTGAGACAGAAGACAGCCTCTTTCCTCATAAAGCAAGTCACAGTGAGGCTGGGTAAAGGGTGGGACAGATACAAGGCATAGACACAGAACAAAAATGCCGCCCACGAACAAGAAAAGCACCCATATTTCTCCCAGTAATACGACCCACACTTTTTTATCATCATGTTCACTAGATGAGCACTCATAAGTTGCTGGATCCACCGAAAGAAAGAAGAGAGAGGAAGAATCAAACGGTAAAGGGTGGACTGCATAAGGAGAAAGTGTCAGGCTATAACTGAGCCTGAAGTGAAAAGTGGAGGGGGACAGAAGCAGACGGTGAAGAAGGGAAATGTGAGGAATGAAAAAAGCAGTGGGGAGCTATGATAAATATATGTTTCTCCCTAACTTAGACTTTCAGAGACAGTATCAAATATCATTTTTATAAAGAAATAATGTAAAACAACGTTCCAACCTGATCTGCAATTGAGGAAGGTGGAGATGCGCACGATTCTATTACGGTCGTGGAAATTATGTTTTTTCCAAGATAAAATTATTTGTATTTTTTTTCTCGAATACCGTCAACCTAAACGACTGGAGGGAAAATAAAGAGAGCAGACAATGAGCTTAGCACTGAATATAAGGTTAAGTGTATGAATAAATACAATATGTGAAGAGGTAATGAATTTAAGTGCTGAAAATCAGGTTAAGTGAACGGACAGGATGGACGGACATTTAATAAGATGATAAAGTGAACTGACAACAAATTTAGGCGTTGAAATAGAACATAACAAACAATGAACCCGAGAGGCATACTGAACAAACTGAACGAATTAAGGATCAAAGAGAGATGTTAGCAAATTTAAGGGTTGAAAATAAGATAAAACTGAAGAACAAATGAACTTATGGATTAAATAAAAAAATGTGAACAAACTTTATGAAATGTTACGTGAAATTTAAAGTTCGAAAAGAATATAAACTGTCCAGTCGTTTTGAAAAATATAAACTGAGCGACTAAAAAGATAATGAATTCCCTTTGCACAACACTGAATGAAAGGATCGAAGAGATGAGAAAATGAACAAACATTACGGAATACTGTATATATATTTGACGACAGACGAGGTAAAATGAACACAATTAAGAGGAACAATGTGAATTTAAAGAAAACTAACCAAATTTCACACTCACCTACCGGACGAGAGAGAGAGAGAGAGAGAGAGAGAGAGAGAGAGAGAGGAGGGTGGGGGTGAGAGAAAAAAACTGGTGGCATCACGATACACATTTCGGTGATGCGTTTTTATGCACATTCTACTGTGTATTAAAACGTTCAACTGATGTAAAATTGTACACTATAAGCGAAATCACTTTTTATTCTCGATCTCGCACAACGAGGTATTTATTTTAACGTGAACATTGCCTTGGATCGTGGACGAGACCGGAAACCTCAGTAAAACTCGATTTTCAGGAGACGACATTTGTGACCAAGGCGCATGTCCTCACTATTAACAAGATAAAGAAAAATGATAATAATAAAACATGAGCAATAATAATAATAATAATAATAATGTCAGTTTCACCCCTTTACAAGGACGATTTTTCTGAACTATTCAGGCTACTACCAGACGATCTTATTAATCTCAGGACGAACCCCTTAAAAATGCAACAATGAAGATTTTTATAACACGAATTTCTTACAGATGCGCGAGTTCTCAAAAATAATACAAATATCAGTTGAACCCCTTGGATTATTTTCTCAATTATTCAAATCACCATCAGACCCAGTTTAGAAAGCGCCACTGAGAAACCATTAAAAAAAAATACTTAACCACTTATCAGATAATTTTTATATAAGATTCCCTACACCACTACAAGATTTTATACACTTTCCATGTAATAAATAAATAAAATAAAAATAACTAAAGGATGGTCCGAAACACTTCCTACGTTCCTCTTCGCTGCATCAATCAGTCTGCACCGGTAGTTTTCTTTATTCATCTTGCTCAGGTCAGACAGAACGCCGTATGTAAACAGCTAACGAATGGAATTCTTAAAACTATATCCTCTTTACTCAGCCAATAGGGAAACTCAAAATCAAAGTGTCAGAAATATTACGCTGACGATTTTTCTATACAAATCGGCAAGTGAATATAATCAAGAAGTTATGGTACTGAGGGGGAGTCAGGGGAGAACAGAGCCATAACCTTCCTTAAGAAATGCTTCAACTGTGACGAATACAGAAGTTGTCAATAAGAGAGAGAGAGAGAGAGAGAGAGAGAGAGAGAGAGAGAGAGGAGCGGGAAGAAAACGAGAAAAAAGATAAGCCAGCGCACCGTCCACCTCCCAACAGTATTCACTCGCACATCGTTTGTCTACATTTTTCGCTCGGGTTGCACAATGACTTGGCGAAACGTGAGCGGAGATACATAATTAAAAATATATCTGTCGCAAATAGAAAACAAGAAAGGAGAAAGAACCTGATATCACCTTTAGGGTAAAACATCTTTGAATGAATAGAAACAAAATTAATGAGCACGTATGGATATTAAAAGAGTAAATATAGTATCAGTCGTAGTGTTTACAGGAATAAATGTATATATTACTTTTTAGGGTACAAGAGCTAAGAACAGATGAATAAAACATGAGTATGAAGTATATACGTATAACACATACTTCCGTCTTAGCCACAGCTGTAGATGAGGGAAACAAAGGGGAGGGGGAGGAGGGAGTGGAAGGGAGAAGCTAGGGGTGTAGGGTAGGAAAGGGAGGGATGTTGGAGAGAGGAGGGGATGGGGGACGGTAGGGAGAAGGGATATGCAGGGTGAGGCCAGTGGGGGGCTTGGGAAGGGGGAGAGAGACGAGAAAGAGAGGGGAGAGAAAGAGTGAAAGGGAGGAGGGTAAGTGTAAGATAGGGGAAGGGGTGTTGTCCTATCACCATACCTACCACCAACACTATACAAGAGACCTGTAGCTGAGGACTTCATTGATCAGGTCAGGTTTTGTAGTCTAAAGAAAGTTGCGTCTTTATGGCATATTTTGTATTCGTAGCACTTGTGGATGAAATAAAAATCACGTTGTAATCTGTGTTTTTTCATTACCCAGTCTCAATAATCATCGCCAGGCTTCTTAGAGTATCATTCGCATATCGTTTCTACTATTAACCTCACTCACACATTCACAATGGCCCATATATAACGCTTCCCCCTCGGTTGCCGGGTAATTTCCCGTTTTGCAGGGACGATCCAGTGTTATCAGTCTATCCTGCATCACCTATTCATCTGCTCCCTCTGCCACACCTACGCCCACACCAGCAGACAACGGTCCCCTTAACAAATAGGATACCGGAAAGTGAATTTCTAGTGAAGTGCTGTTTACAGACCCCCCCCCCTCTCTCTCTCTCTCTCTCTCTCTCAAAAATGTAAGAGGATGAACACAGAGTGAGACATCAAGATGCCAGTAATGTCTTCCAGGTCACTTTGTGGTGTGTGTGTGTGTGTGTGTGTGTGTGTGTGTGTGTGTGTGTGTGTGTGTGTGTGTGTGTGTGTGTGTGTGTGTGTGTGTGCGTGCATTAGACAAGAGAGAAGCAGAGTAAAGTAGGGCAGGGTAGGTCAGGGACAGAGTACAGTAGGGGACGGGAGGGTAGGGTAGGATAGGGGATGGGAGGGTAAGGTAGGATAGGGAAGGGAAGAGTAGGATAGGGTACGGTACGATATGGATGGAAGCACATTCATCAAATAACCCTACCTTCAAGACAGGTCACGTGGCGCACGAACCTTCACCTTGCCATCCCTGCCTCTTCTTCTATCACCCTTTCTCTCGTCTCAACTAAGTCCTTATTTCTTCTCAACATCCGTCTTTCACTTCCTGGTTCTTCTCAAACAGCAAAAGACGCAAACGCAATCGATCGCACGCAAAATCGCAACACATCAAAACACACACGTGGTTGGGATCGTGTACTTGTCACTTATGGAGGGTTTCTTGGCAACTTTTCCTCACTTATTTCTACGTATGTTTAAAATTCGTGTCAGTGATATCAAATAAACATATATAACATACAAGACTATATGACGAGTAGTATGCTGAGTAAATCGAAAAATAAGGGTGCACTGAAAGCCTCCTAAGGTCACGAGTCTACGGTTCCACAATGCCGAGGTAACTGCGTTTCTACTTTCTAGGCTGTTCGTTCTCTCTAACCCCTCCTAAGCCTCCCTCAGCATCGCTACCCCGAATTTAATCACAAATAATTAAACGCACAACTCAAACAACACACAAGCATTAAATCACCCTTAAAACATTACTGACCTCTATAGTGTACGTACACTAATAATTTACAATCATTAAGACCTGGTGGACTTAGGTATTATCACAGAAAATAACTGATTACGTTAATTAAGAGATGGCAACATATCCCTCATCCCCACTAACCCCCTCCTACCCCCACTACCCCCCTTCACACCCCACCCCTCCTTACATCTCCCCTTCTTCCCCAGCCCCCCGTCAAATCATGTTTACGAGACGATTTTTCATAGTCTATTTTCGATTCATACTTAATCTTTCTACATATATTTAATATCATATCGGTGGCTTCGTAGGTTTGGAGATTCAGATGAAAAACAGAGAAAGAGAAGGAGGGGGGGGGGAGGAGGAGGAAAGTATGGAGGGAGGGAGAAAACAAGGAGAAGCCGCTTGGAGGAGAGACCAAGAGACTGAGTAGGGTAGAGGAGAGGTAACCAGTGGCATCTACTGTATATCTAATCATCAACAACATTACCAACATACAGATAATATTCTGAGACAGACAGATATATAGACAGAAAGAGAGGATGGAAGTGGGGAAAAAGGTCGATGGATGGAAGACGGAGGTACTGAACAAAGGGAATAAGTGGAAGAGGCTGCCAATTAGCATCAGCATCATCATTACCATCATTTACATCATTATAACTATGAAGATTAATATTTTGAGGCAAAGGAAGAGAAAGAGGAAACTGGAAGGAAAATACGCGGAAGGAAGGACGGAACTACAGTCCACCTATACACTATAGGTAGACGGTCAAGGAGAGATGCCGAAATGGAGGAAGCAAGTGTGAGGGGGAAGTTGTCACTTAGTTCATCATCATCATCATGATTGTATACATGAATATTCTGTGACAGAGGATGTGAAATGGATTGAGAGCAATGGGAGGAAAGTACTGACTGGCATGGGGAAGTTCATGCCGGAAGAGGGGAGATGGACAGGAGGGATAACAGAGAGATGGAGAGAAGTGGGGGAGGGAGTTCATATAGCATACATTCATACATACACGAATACACTGTACATATAAACATCATCATTATAATTAGGCTACAATCATCATAAAGATAAAATGAACATCTTACTGGACAAGCAAAATTTCCGAGCATATGTATGGCATGACATTTTTCAAAATTGCTTCTTAAATTTAAATTAATGCAGCTCCTTGTATTTCTAAAACATATGAAAAGAAATACGGAACAAAAGTGGATTGTACTGTACCTTACCTGCGATTATCAGAGAACTGGTCCCAGTACCCTAATTACGTTCAAAGCTGGATAAAACACGTGCCTTATTGGAATGGTTGATTTGATCACAGCCTACGTAATATACTGTATACTCTGACGTGGATTTGTCGTCTGGTATTTGCACCCCAGTGATATTTTACAATTTTGTGGCTATGCAATCATTTTAAAGGCTTGAATCGAAAATATGAGAAAGCTGTCTCGACATGCCTGGCCGAGCTACCGTACATACATACCAATAATAATTTTTAGACTAACTTCCCAAATATAAAAGCGTGAGGCCGTGGCAACAAGCGCTGGTGGCAAGAACGAATACACGATGAAGACAAAAAAAGAAAGGGGGGGAGGATGCAATAATAATTATAAACAGCAACGTATGTCCGTCTCTTGCCTTATCCACAGGTAATAAACACATCCACCCACCCACAATCCACCCACCGAACCTAGCTACATTACCTACCAGCATTGCCCATCTACATCACCCACCAATACTGCCCACCCACATCCCCCACCAACACTGCCCACTCACATCACACACCAACAATGACCACCCATCAACGGTGACCACCCACATCACCCACACTGCCCAACCACCAACACTGACCACCCACCAACGGTGACCATCCACATCACCCACCAACACTACCCACCCACACCACTCACCAACACAGCCCAACCACATCACCCAGCTACCCAGCCCACCTACCACTGTAATTTTAATTGAAACCACACCCTAATCATTCGCATGATTTACTGTATGTTGCACAACCAAGCTATACCCTGTCGGATTTAATATGGCTTAGAACTGCCATCTCTTTATCTTATATGCTGAGCTGTTACAAAAGATTAACAGAGGAATATATGTTGATTTGGACGTTCTATGGAAATGTAGAGCCGTGCGGTAGTATTTTCTTATGCTGCCATCACTGAGCTGTAACATGGAATGAACAATAGAAAATAGTCTCGAAGAAGTGCCTTGCAAAGAATACAGCTGTATGACTGTCCTATTCTGCTGTTGAGCTATGGGAAATAAACAGCCAAAGGACGAGTAGCCTATCTGTCATGTTAAGGGGGTCCAACTATAGCATTTATCCCTTCTTTGCTTTACACAGTCCCACCTCTTAGGTATCTTACTACCCTACCGGCTGACATCAACTCCTAAAACCCAAGTGAAGATTAGGGCATAACAGCCGATCCCATTTTGTCCCCTTCCAGTGTAGGCACCCGAAGCTAGGCTGCGATAACCCCACTACATTTACAGGTTAATGGACAGGTTAATGATTACAGTACTTCACCTGGTGGTTTTATACGACCGAAAAGCCTCCAGCGGGGATCAAATCTATGGATATGTACGATAAATATGGTTTAAGACACGGGACAGTACGAGCTTGACTCATTCCTGTAAAGATACAATTAGGTAAGAACAATTAGGTAAGAACACACACACGACCATCAAGTGATCCTGACCGACCTGGTGAATTACACAGCTGCATTTTAGTAGACTTCACCCCTTCCCCCATCTCACTTTCTCTAAAGATATCGCTCCCCATTTCAGGGCTTGCTTTTCTCATTCTCAGTTCTTGCCTCCTTTCCCCCTCCACTCTTTCACCAGCAACCCCCTTTGAGAATCGTCTACATAACTCCTTCCCTACGAGGGTCTTCTACCTGACTGGCACTGATGAGTGCTTCTACTTGACTGAAACTGGTGAGTATTCGAGATTAATGCAGTTCGTTTCTAACCCTTTCCATTATGACAAGTCTCTCCTCTGAGTAATAAAATCGTGCAACTGCACAATAAATAAATAAAAAAGTTCGACGTTAGCGTGAAATACGAAAATTCAATACTACCCTTTAATTTCTGTAATTCTTGACGCCCTGTACACCTCTTTTAATGATTTTGTACTTTACGCTACATCGTAACATCTTCCAATTTTTGTTCCCGAAGAGTCCGAAGAGGGGAACACCAACATCCCTCATGATTTGACTCACTGGCTGCTATAACACCCTACAACAAATATCCTGCAGTTACACCAATTTCAAGCCATCAGATCGTTTTCTCTCGTTCGCGAAATATTACTCTTACAGCGTAGACTGCTACATAGTGTATTTCCCTTTCACCCTCCCTGCTTGGCCTTCAATGACAGTGTTCCCCAGTGTTCGGGCTTGTACTGAATGGTAAAAAAAAAAAAAAAAAAAAAAAATCACCCTTTCAGGGACAATGTTCCCCACAGTGTTGGGGATTGTACTGAATGGTAGACCCCCCCAAAAAACAAGAAAAACTTTCACCCCCCACCTACATCGTTCACCACTAAAGCTTGTACAATCAATCACTATTTTGTTCACTGCATCCTGAGTATCAGAAAAGGTTAATCTTAAGTTAGGTTGACCCTCAGGCTCCTATGACTCACTCAGCTGAATTAGTCTAACATTAGCAGGAACACAATTCAGTACTGTACTAGCCAGAGGTCTCGACTGTTAGGTTGATGGCAGTAACATGGACACCCTCAGGCTCCTATGATTCTTAGCTGTATGATATCATTTGGTATAATAGAATTGTCCAGACCATGAAAGGGTTAATGGGTACCCTTGTTTACTTGATTGGAACAATGCTTGCTGTCATTTTTGCATTTCTTCCATACTCTAGAGCACTCTGCCTCGATGTCGTATTATTATCTATTTTATGACCTACATACCATACTTAGTTAAGAATGAAATATTCTATCACAAAAAATGACAGGCATTAGTAAGTGCAAAATTTGCTCCACCTCATCTCCCACACACGGAAACACTGAAGTGATAGTATAATCCCTAAACCCCAGCAGTCATGCAGGGCTCATACCTTCACATCACATGAAGCCTGCTGGGGATCAGACCTCTATTAATGTTGTAAGTTTACACCCTGACCTTGGAAAAAGGCTTCCTAGCGTAAAAAAAAAAAAAAAAGAGTTTAATTACAGTTCCACATCTCACCTGAGTGTAGTGGGAATCAAAGTATCCAACTTTCAGCTCCACTGCCACAGCACCAATTCCAGGAACCAGTCTTCTCCTACCCTATATCATTCCAACCTAAACAGGGCGAGATATTAGAATCCAGAAACAAATAATGAGATGGCACACAACTTGCTAGGAAACATCATGCCCAGTAAAATGGGCCACACAGCCATTCATATTCTTCACCATTTCGTTCAATGCAAATATTTTATCCCCACTTCCCCAATCACTTCTAAAACCATCCCATTCAACACATGGACAGTCTAACTTTCTTCGGCACTTTCTATTTACTCGTCTGCATTTTTCACTCCCCATCTGTCTTCCACAGCCTTCTCCAGATCCATTCTCTTCTTTCAACACTTCACTACTGCGGTACACATCAGAGAGAGATGCGGTCTCCGTATAACCTCCCAATGCATTTTCACATTTTCTTTCACTTACCAACATTCACGAAGCAAAAGTGTTTCCCATTTTCCAGCAAGTTTGCATTCAATTAACCTCTAAATTCAGTTGTCTGCTCCACTTTTTTGCACCTTGCTACGAGTGTAGTAGTGGTGGTAGTTCCCAAGGCAATTTGCCCGAACTCCCCTGAGTCCCTAAAGAAGGCCACGGCCAAGACTGGGCTTTCCAACTGAGCTCTCAAGGACCGTATGTTGTGTTGTTGGGGCAATTGTCTGCAATGCAGTCTTCCATAATGTGCTTAATATATGGGTACTGTGTTGCATCCATGACAGGCGTCAGCAATGGAGTCATCCAGTCTCTTCTGATAACTCAAGAGGGCTGGATGATACCCACATCTCAGCCTGGCCAGGTGGACTCTGTCCTCACAAGGGAGATAGGATTAAGAAGGGTGAGTATCAAGAGGCCATGCATGTAGCTGTGTGTTGTCTTTAAGTGACTGAATGGTGCAGCAAGTGATTTAGAGTATGGATATGCTTCTGGAAGCTGGTTCGAGGTGGGCAAGGGGGGAGAGAGGACAGTATTTGTGTACAATATCATGTGCTGAGTGTTGCTCTGACATTCCTTGGTGTGTGTGTGTGTGTGTGTGTGTGTGTGTGTGTGTGTGTGTGTGTGTGTGTGTGTGTGTGTGTGTGTGTGTGTGTGTGTGTGTGTGTGTGTGTGTGTGTGTGTGTGTGTGTGTGTGTGTGTGTGTGTGTGTGTGTGTGTGTGTGTGTGTGTGTGTGTGTGTGTGTGTGTGTGTGTGTGTGTGTGTGTGTGTGTGTGTGTGTGTGTGTGTGTGTGTGTGTGTGTGTGTGTGTGTGTGTGTGTGTGTGTGTGTGTGTGTGTGTGTGTGTGTGTGTGTGTGTGTGTGTGTGTGTGTGTGTGTGTGTGTGTGTGTGTGTGTGTGTGTGTGTGTGTGTGTGTGTGTGTGTGTGTGTGTGTGTGTGTGTGTGTGTGTGTGTGTGTGTGTGTGTGTGTGTGTGTGTGTGTGTGTGTGTGTGTGTGTGTGTGTGTGTGTGTGTGTGTGTGTGTGTGTGTGTGTGTGTGTGTGTGTGTGTGTGTGTGTGTGTGTGTGTGTGTGTGTGTGTGTGTGTGTGTGTGTGTGTGTGTGTGTGTGTGTGTGTGTGTGTGTGTGTGTGTGTGTGTGTGTGTGTGTGTGTGTGTGTGTGTGTGTGTGTGTGTGTGTGTGTGTGTGTGTGTGTGTGTGTGTGTGTGTGTGTGTGTGTGTGTGTGTGTGTGTGTGTGTGTGTGTGTGTGTGTGTGTGTGTGTGTGTGTGTGTGTGTGTGTGTGTGTGTGTGTGTGTGTGTGTGTGTGTGTGTGTGTGTGTGTGTGTGTGTGTGTGTGTGTGTGTGTGTGTGTGTGTGTGTGTGTGGATGTGCTGCCATGTAGTATAGTGGATGGTGTGGGTTTGTGGAGGCTGCAGCGAGAGTTTGTATGCTTCTTATGTCTAGATGATCCTTGACTTGAGGACTTATGGTGTAGGTGGTCTGTGGGTGTAGTAGCTATACTGCCTGTGATTATTTTTAGGGCCTTGTTCTGTATGGTCTGTAGAGTGTTGTAGTGTGTTTTACTGAGGTTAAAAGCCCAAGCAGGGCTTACATAATTCATCATGGATCATATATATTATTTTTATACTGTGGTAGTGGCTTCTTTGTTGTGTCCAAATGTTGTATGGGCAAGTGACCTTGAGGCATTGAGTCTTGGTGTTCATTTATCTTTAATGTGTGTGATGTGTTGTTTAAATGACATTGATGTATGTTACACCAGAGATTTTGGGTGTATGTGTGTGTGGTTGGGGAGTGTTATGGCGAAGTATGGAATGTGACGGTGTTCTGTTGTTCAGTTTGTGAGAAGGATCACTGTAGATTTGGCAGGGGCTATTTTGAGTCTGTTTGTGGTGAACCATTTGTGAAGTGTGTTGAGGTATGGTTGGAGGATGTGTGCGGCTGTGCTTGTGTTTTGGTCTGTACATGTTATGTCGTCCGCATAGGAAGCTATATGTATTTGTGGTGTGTGGGTATGTCGCGCATGTACGGTATAGGTTAAAGAGAGTAGGGGACAAAATGTGTGTTAGAGAACCTGGCTGATAAACACTTTCATGGAAATGCCACCTTCAAATCAGATGCAATCTGTAACTGTTAAGCATGGCCCTCAACTAAAGCAGTCTGGTATTTGCCCAAATGAAATTTTAATATGCTTTGGAAATAAAATACAAGATTTTCATCCTACTGTGTAAACTGGCTTATAGTCACAAAACTATAGACCTCAGTGATTTTCATACTTAATGGAATACCAGAAAAAAAGAAAGAAAAAAAAGTGTCTTAATTCTGTCTTCATACCATTGTCAACAATGAAGCCTTGACATAATGCAATGGAATACCAGAAAAAAGAAATTGAGAAAACAAGTGTCTTAATTCTATGTCTTCATACCATCACCAACAATGCAGCCTTGGCATAATGCACATTTTATGTATATGACAGTACATCATATAACTGATAGACCTGCCATACTTTTCAAAGGTGTTTGCATAACCTCCAACCTAGCCATCCAACCTTTCAGAATATTACAAGCTCTTCTACCAATCCACATTCCTTGCATGCCATCTACTATATCACAAACTCCACACATACTGTAGCTGACAGTTCCTTCTAAATTTCTTAACGTTATGCCCTTATGATACTTTTACCACTAAAGGAACCCTTGTCACAACAGGCTGGATACCATTATTTACGGTACACTGTATTACCTTGTATAATATGAGATGTTGGATGCATCATTAGTGGAGGAAACTTAAAATGGTATAAATTATTGACATGCAAAAAATCTTTTGAAAGATTTAATAGTCCCTTATGAGGCATATAAATTGAGGGAAGCATTACTTGTAGCTTCAGTGAACATCCATATACTTTTATACCATATATATATATACAGTATTTTATATATATATATATATATATATATATATATATATATATATATATATACATATATCTTAAAAGATTCAATATTTCAACACTTATAAATTCATTCCACTTCAAAACCGAAAAGTTCCTATAAAAGCACATGTTATATTGCCTTGGGATGAAAACACGAGGAAAAAGCTTAGTCCTAGGGCATCAATCAAAAAATATTATATATATACATAGTACAGTATTGAGCTACTTACTATATATCATTTTCAACTGGTAAACATGTGGTATTAGGTCTATACACAATAAATAAAATATACGTGTGTAACATCTAAGCCTGTTTCTTTCATGACATTTACAAAGCTGGCAATATATCTTTCTGCCATTTCTGCAACTACAGTTTAGGCATGCATGTGTCACACCCCACAAGTTGTATAAGTCTCAGTTGTTAGGTCACTAATTCTTTTCACCTCTGGAACTAAATAATACACCAGATTCATACTATCAATCTCAAGAGGTTTCTCATTCTCTCATTCTGGAAGAAAAAAATAAATAAATAAAAAATTACCCATGCAAAATAATTTTACTCTGTATATATGTAACTTCCCATGTTTGGCTGTGTATCACATTAACGAAAAAAGCTCCAAATATACATACAATATTGTACACACGTAAGCAATACTTCACTGTCTGCTCGATGACTTACATATACAACAAATACAATTAAAAATAACTGTGGAATGACATTTGTGAGTGACCATGTTTCCAGGTTTACACAGGATGCCCCCACAAAAGCCTATCAGGGGCAAGATGGGGGAGTACCTGCAAGTTTTTGTCATCACAAAAAAGAAAAGAATAAGGCTCATAATTCCTCATCTCTGCGAAGGTCTCGTGGACCAAAATACTGACGAAGCACAACCCTTATCGACAGTAGTTCTAGCACATCAGTGTGAGAAAGCTGATAAACTCCTTTAGAAAAATAAAACACCTTATTTGTGGTGGTGTCCTGTGACTGATTTCTCCAAGAACCTCTTCCAAGATGCCCCTAAAATAAGAAAAAATTGGTTGAGGGATCTGTAAGTTAGAAACAAGCATGTCTTTACAGTTTACTGTGAAACATTCATTCATGTACAAGGTTTAGATTTGATCAATAGAAAAGAGATGGAATGGACATCTTCCTTTCACAATGATTTCCATGTAATGTGTACACAGCCCATAAAGTTGGATCTCCACTCAAATACAAGAGTTTTAACATCACAATTTTTCTTCACGACAAAGTACATGATGAAAGTAATTCATATATCCAATACCTACTACCTAATGACAAGTGTACACATTAGGTGGAATGGTAATGGCCAAAAACAATGTGTTAAGTATGAGACAAAACCTCACTTGGGGTCAGTAGACGAGAGTTCATGATACAAATCAAGTGCTGTGTACATCCTAACATGCTTGTGGAAAATGCCTAGCTAAAACAATACAGGGACAAGTGTTGGCTATATGCAAGAGAAGAAAAGAAATAATGAATTCCAATACGAAAATGTTTGGTACACCAGCACGATTCCTATAAAAAGCTTATGATCCCATACTCTAATTACAGTATATTTTCTTAATTACAGAATATCAGGATGATGCACAATCTATAAAAACAATGACTCACCTGATGTCAAGGTATAGATAATCAAATTAATAATGTGTATGAGCACTTGGGAAGCGGGTCAATAGCACTGCACTCCTAACTTAACATCCTAGTGCCTACATAAATAAAATGAAAAACATCATCATTAATACATAACAAGCTATTCACCTGCTTCCACTTATGAACCATTATCCATATTACAATGCACTCTTATGATCTGCATTTGGTTGCATAACAAGTTTATGAGCCTCTGATTAAGGATGTCATTTTATACAGACAAGGTACCTAGTTTTCAATACAAGTCACAGTACCAAAACCCAGCTATACTTTAGAATAGTTTATAATGCTGACCAATAAACACTAGAATACCACAACTTGAAAACAAATTAAATGAAGTTTTCCTTCACAAACACTTCTTCAAATTCTAGAACCTGGTGAACATTAAAAAAAAAAAAAAAAAAAAGTAGTCTGTTGAGGGTATACATTCAGAGGCACCAAAAAAAAAAAAAAAAAAAAAAAAAAAAAAAAAAACTTGTCTTCGGTCAAGTACTTGCCAAAGTCTTGTGTCCTACAACTCTTTTTATCACTCAGGCAACACTTGCCACCTGGCCAGTTCCCAGACAAAGAACAACAGTGATCAACAACAGGCAAGAGAAAATCTAGGGAATCAGAGCTCGGCGCCTCGTGGCTGTCCACTGGAACCCCTGGTTGTTGCAGGGGTACTTTAGGCTACAGCTGTGATGAGCTTGTTGTTCACTGGTGCCCTGGTGTCCCACACTTGCCATGTTTGATGTTAGCCTGAACAGAAAGCACTTTTTTAAATAATGAAGCAAACATATACCAGTTACAGGTACACTTGCTCCTAAAAGCATCTGCAACCAGGTAATCAATGGTCTCAAAATGACTGTTGTTGTGCATCTGCAACCAGGTGAACAATAGTTTCAAAATGACTGTTGCTGCTGTGCACATTCTTTCCTAAAGCACACACTTCTGAATGGACAGTGTATTTTATTTGCTGTATGAAGTGCCTCCTTTATTGAAAACAGCAAGCAAGCATACTCATGAACCATTAATGAAGTTTTTTGTTTTTCAAACATTATAGCCACCATTTCAGAATATACCGTATACCAGGTAAATAGAAAAGTTTCAGATACTTTCTGAAGCAAGTATGCAGCAGTCCTCATACTGTTACTTCATTACTAAGTTACTGATGAATGAATATTTTTCACTGCAAGGTGCTTTTTTAAACCTGTGAAGCTATACAGAGAACAAAGTATTTAAGAAGCTCTCAAACAAACTTTACCATGCTCTGAAATGTCATTCTACAATTACGAGGACAGTACTGTATACTGTACCTACTTCTCTTACCACAGTTGGTTTGTTTTCATCTGACAAAACTGTAACCAATTCTAACGCATAGAAGTGAAGCTTGCACCTCGTTGGAAGGACACAAGTCAAGAGTGAGAATGGTGGAAATGAGTTATTTGAGGGGAACTTGTGGAGTTACATGGAGAGAGAGACTGACAAATGAGGAAATGAAGGAGTGTTGTGGTATGGATGTGGATGTGATAGAAAGCATTAGGAGAAATACACTGAGGTGGTTTGGCCACGTGGAGAGGATGGAGAGCAAGAGACTAATAAGGAGATTGTATGTGAGTGAGGTGGAGGGGGTGAGACAGAGGGGGAGGCCAAGGATGAGATGGAGGAATGGAGTGGAGAGGTATATGAGACAAGTGGGTGTGGGCTGCAGGGGAGGGCAGTGAAATGGCAGGGGACAGGGCGACATGGGATTGAGGCGTCTGGCAATAGGTAGACAGATAGGTAGGTAGAAAACCGTAACCCCTCACAGCTTAAGTTTGATGGCCACGTGTAATCAGACTGGTGGATGAATCGGACTTGTAACCAATGAGAATAATTCCTACTTCATAAGTAAGGCTTGGCAAATTTCCTGCACCTACAATTTAGTGTCAAACTTAAGAGTGGCATACTTCCATCAGATGAAAACAAACTGGCTATAGCATTATAGAAAAAAACTGCTCATACCTACCATGCATCTGAAGTAGTAATCTCCATGAAAGTTAGCTCCTACCAATTTCTGGGGGTATCTTGTATTCTTTCCTAAGCATGTGTTGTGTGCATGTGTCTCTCTCTTGCTCCTTAAATGTTTCTGTATGTCCATGTATAAACAGCATAACTCAAACACATCTAATTTGGACCAATCTTGGTGGAAATGTTGCAGGTCATGCAAGGATGAAGTGATTTGATTTTGAGAACAATAGGTCAAAGATCAAGGCCAAAAGGCCAGGTCAACTCAATCGTATTCCAATTTGGATCAAGCTTGGTGAAAGGGCTGCGCATAAGGCAAATAGGAAATCACTTAATTTTGAGAATACTGTAGTCATTCAGAAGTCAAGGTTTGCCTGATGACTGATAACAAAGCAAATTGAGCATTCTTTCTTGTTTTCTATTCCGTATCTTCCTCTCCAGTTCAGTTTTCCAATAATCTTCAATTAAAAACATCCAGAAGCCATGGACTGGAGAATTATGCGTCAATGTTGTTCTCGTAGTCTAAACAAGCAGTCAGGCAGGGAATGAACTGATCTGCACATATATCTCAATCCCCAACATGTTACTATAAGTTCTTCCATCATCCATATAAGTTCTTGAATCATATAAATTTCATCAATGGAGTGGGCTGACAATCAACTCTTAAAATTTATGTCATCAAGAGCACAGCAGCCTACCCTCAAACCCCTATACTTTGCAAGAGGTTATATGGAGCTGGGTGTTACAGTTTTACCATAAAACTCCACTGAAGCATTACACCTTTACTGATGTCTAAAAGTGCAAGGGCCTTTAGCTAGGCAACTCTACATTTACAACAAGAATGGCCAGTTATCCGCCAGGTAACATGAGATGAGCAACAAACCCCTTGTTTTTTTTCAATCTGCAAACATGCCAAGACAAAGTGCTGCATTTACAATTCCATATGAAAAAAACACAAATTTTAACTTCAATGACATAATGCAACTACCTTACCATTCTTTCATGGCAATCTTAAGCAACATCTTACACTAAAAACGGCATAAAATTTTTTGGGGAAAGAAAGCACAAATTGATGCTTGGCTGGAGGAACCATAGTAAATTTTAAGATACCTCAGGAAATTCGTCAAATTTGGCAGATCACATATTTCATTTTAGAGACATACCTAAACCATACAGGAAACTAATCTTCTTATTTGAAAAGTGCTAATCAAGAAAAACCTTTTGATACACATACACACACAGACACACACACACACACACACACACAAAAAAAAACCCACGCTTGCTCAAATGGATAACAGGTTAGCAACTCAGCAACTTCCCCCCCTGCTCTGATTTTTTTTACCCACTGTCAACTCATAATGTAATCCCCGCTGAAGGCGTTCAGACAAGTAGCCTACTGTGATAATTCATCATTCAGTAATGAAGCACAATCACCATTATCCAATTCTCCTTTCCCACTGCAAGTTGAGGTTAAATAGGATCTAAAGAGCCAGAAAACAAACGAGAGAATGAGATACTAGCCCAAGTGTGCCCAACTGAATAAGCCACACTCCAATTCACTCACCACTCAAACCCCCTCAAGTCTTGGCTCTGCCTGGGAGGTTTAGAAAACATTCTGTTCGTAGTTTAACATTTACCTATCTGACAGAGTCAATCTGACAACTGTAAAAAAATAAGTAAATAAACTCATCAACCGACCTAGAAGTGTGTTCAACAGCAGCCGCCACCAGGTTGAGCCTCGACCGGGGTAGTGGGATTGATCTTTACCCCCTGTCCAGCACCACTGGCAGCTGGTGGCCCCATACGGTTCTTGATCTCGGCAGCCATGGTCATGAAGGCTTGTTCCACATTGGTTGCATTCTTGGCTGAAGTTTCCAGGAAGGGGATACCCAGTGAGTCTGCATATTCCTGTGAAAAAACAATAATTGGTCAAATTCAGCTCAAGTATACTAAACAAAACAAAGATAAGTATAATCAGCATGATGATTCAAAATAAAAAAAACTAATGATATACAGAACAAATTATCCCAGATTTCTAATCTTTGTACAACTTTAGTTTTGCTGTGCCATCAAGCATTCCCCCTCCCTTTTTTCTTAATAACCCCATCACTCTCAGGATTTCTCCAATCATCACATCATCATCATCATCTCTGATACTGTACTCCCTTCTGGGAACTCTCTAACACGAGATAACAAGAACTGCCTCCAAGCTAATTTTGTCTTGACATACAACCCTCCCCCCCAACACTCCTCTTCTTCCTTCTTTTACATCAAAGTGCCACTCCATTCTCTTCCATACCACATACAGTCACCATTTTCACTTTCAAAGATTTGCTCTGGCACCCTTTGAATTCAATAACATCCATTCTGGAATACCATGCCTCACTCTTGGCATCCTTTCTTACATGTCAAATTGTTTATAAATTTCCATACCCTGCTCATGCTTTCAGCTGTTTGGGAAGGGTTATTTCTATACCAGGCAAATATGAAAAATGAATAAGTAGCTACTGACAAGTTTTATTAGCAACCCTTACCAGTCAGGTCTACCCAACCCTTTCTTGAAATTCGCAATTCCTTCTCACATGCTTTCTCCAGTATGTATGTTAAGTTACTATAAACATCTGATCCACAAATCCCCTACCACTCCTGGACATTCTGACATGTTAATCTTGACGTTAATGATGATGATGATGATAATCTTTTTTAAAGAATTCTTTGACAAAACTCTTCTATAACACACACTTTGATCAACTTGATTGAAGTATGGTGAGCCTTCCTTCATTCCACTACCACAATTACAATCATCCTAGCTTTCTGACATAGTACAAACTCTCAAATCCTACCATAAAATCTCCAAAATGTTTCATTCATGCTACAGGAGGGTGTTGATATCATTTATTCCAACACAAGCAATGCATATTGGTGGGCAAGTTTTTTCTGTGAACACTATAACAGCAAATAATAAATTGCTAATAAAAGATACTACTGGTAGGTGGTGGCGACCATCATCCACTCACGATGTAGTGCTGCCTACTTCTTCCTAAGCCTTCATCATTCTTTTTCTGTGCCTGCCCTCCTCTCTTCCTACTTCTCCCATCTTTCCTGTCACTTCTTTTTGGTTTTCTTTCTTTTACTGGTGGCTTTACATTGAGTGACGCCAAATGGTTTCCTGTAAGCCAAGAAACCATTTACAACGCTGGGTGGTAACCATATAACCAAACTATACGTGTTCCCTATGTGTCAAGTGGGCTGGTGGAGAGTTAGTGCCCTTTCCTGTAAAACAAATAACTCAAAGTCAAATGGCCACCCCTTACGGGATTATGGTGTCTGTCAATAGATAGATAAGCTACTTTACTGAATTTACCATTAATGATGATGTAAGGTATTTACTGCACTATCTTTTCATTACTTATCATTATGATATTACACTCCAAAATACCCCCCCCCCCTTTCTTATCTTTTTTAACGAGTCTGTACGGTATTTCTGCCAACATTACGTCCACTCTCTACACTTTGCTCAACCAGCATGAATGATAAAATATATTACCTTTGCCGTCTGGTAGTCCACTACTTTCTTGTGAGTTAGGTCACATTTGTTGCCCACTAAGAGTTTGTTGACATTTTCACAAGCATATCGGTCTATCTCCTGCAGCCACTGTTTCACATTATTGAATGATTCCTGCAATAAGGGGATTATTTTTAACAAATGCTACCACAAAAGTTTACATTTATATGGATACATATGGCATTAGTGCCTCAATTTTGTACAATGCAACTTGAACACAGGAATGTTACTAAGCAATATACAGTATTGTACAAAAATGACAAATGACAACAAACCATTCTGAACACATTCACTACGAAGAACTTACATTCACACATTTTAAAAAATCCCTTTGCCTTACTTGGTCTGTGGTATCGTAGACTACAATAATGCCATGAGCACCACGGTAGTATGAGGATGTGATGGTTCGGAAGCGTTCCTGCCCTGCCGTGTCCCAGATCTGCAGCTTGATTGTCTTACCATCTAGTTCAATTGTGCGAATTTTCTGGCAGAGAAAAAAAATAAAAATAGTGTTGTGCACTGCATCTGTAAATACTGTATCTGAAAGACAATGGATTATAAAATTCCAAAGCACTATACAGTACTGCATCACCATGTGTGGATAATTAAACCACTAAACACTGGATCAGCAAACATCTGAAAGAAAACATTAAAACTCCAAAACAGTACTTTATAGCAAATTTGAAATTAAACTTACACAAGCTGAAAAATACTTACAAAATCAACGCCTATGGTGCTGATGTATGATTCTGTGTATGTGTCATCCTGCAAATGAAACACAATGTTAAGTATGCTAAAATCTTAAACTATGAAATAGTTACTCCTTTAAATACGTATCCTCTACCAATATACCACACACGATATTCAAATACTTTAAGTTTAACCCCAAACCTGCCACCACAAATCCTGTACTGTACTCTATCATCTGTATTTGTAATACACAATGCAATCTTCAAAAAATTGTAATAAGAATTAATAAAGCTATCAAGACTGCAATATTTAAATAAACTTCATTCCACAAACTCCTCATAAAACATAACTAGAGCAACTTAGTACTGCATTAATATTCTATACAACTCAACTCATTAACCAACTACTGCCTAGTTGTTTCTTACCAAAGCCAGACTCATATATACTTACAGCAAATCTTAGAAGTAGACATGACTTGCCAACACCACTGTCACCAATAAGGAGGAGTTTGAACAGGTAGTCGCTGAAAAAAAATTTAGACTTTATACAATGAGGGAAAAAAAAAAAGGACTGCTAACAGGCACTTCATAACATACCATATTAAAACTGAACTGTGACAAGACCACTACCTCAACTTGGTCAGTGCTGCATTATTTTCTGTATTTTATTCTTACTGCACTCTTTTTAATCTAACTTGGTCTTATATTCTCACCTTCATTTGGATGCTGAGCTGCAGGAACAGACTGATAATTAAGATACTAATCACAAAGAAGTGCTATGTAAAGTTATGTAGAGTGACAGCACAGTCTCTCCGAGTCTAAGAAAGAATTTCCAAACTGGTCTTTTACCCTTTACTACTAGGGACATTTTTAGCTGAACGAAAGTCTGGTGACAGAATGTATAACATACCGATATCCAGTAATGCGTTATGATACCACTAAAGATTACTCAGTGAACATTTTTTTCTCTACCTACTATATGCCATATATCACTGAAATACTGTATCTGTACGGACAGGTATATGTCATACGGTAGTTGCAGCTACGTGCAGTACACGTACAGTAATCTAATGCAATTCAGAAATCATATAACTAATACATTTAACATTAAACTCAAAACTTCGATTGTATTTCACTATGTAAAACAAGATCATAATACTATACTATTAACATTTCTTGAAGTACAACACTATATTGTATGGCAAAAAGTAAATAAAATAAAATAAAATAAAAAAATAAGGGAATAAATATCATAAATACCAGCAGATACGTCTTAGGCATGCAAAACAAGTACAGTACTGTTGGGTGTATTATACTGCACAACATACCTATAATACAGCAAAGCAAACAACTGATAAAGCGTAATATTTTACACACACGTTGGAAGCTGATCAATGAATACAGGAAATTAACGATTTATGGTAGTACTTAAATAACCCTCTGGCTTTGTCATTAACATTCGGACCCAGTACCAGTTTCAATATGCTACTGTTAGGCAAAACAGTTTTCACATCCATGTCCATACTTTTTTTTTTTTTTTTTTTTTTTTTTAATACCAACATGGCATTCTATATACAGGTGCAGACAAAATAAACAAACAGACTTAGTCTGGGCACACAATAACTGGATCATTACTGGCAGTAACAGTGGGGTGGGTGGGAAAGTGGTAGCACATTCCCCCCTCCTTTCCCCACCTGACACCGTTCCCTCACTGAAACTCATCAGCCAGAAATGACCCAGTCTTGTGTGCCAGGGTTAAGCTTGTGTGTGTCTTACTTTTGTCCACACCTGTACCAAAGGATGGAGAAAAGTACAGCACAAACTACCAACCTACAGAACATACACGTTAAGAAAAAAATTAGCAACTTCACGAGACAAAAGCATGCACTGTGTTGTGTCTCTGAGTTATGCACTATTGTCAATAACATTACTATACCAGCCTCACTAATACAAAACAGCCAAGGACAAAGTACATCTAATATTTTACCTCTTCTGTTTTACTTCTTCACTTTCTTCTACTGGCCAGCATTCCTAACCTAAGATAAGCTTGGCATGTTTCTCTGCCCATAGATGACTTTTGCTACTATACATCAGGGAGGAAAGTTTTGAACAGGGCCAAAGTGTGCAGAAGTAGTGAATCGATAAGCAAACTTTCGTCCCAAACTGTAAAATATCATGGTAAATGTATACATATTTCAGAAAAACTAATTGCTGCTACATTCCTCTACAGTAGACAGTCGCATGTTACCAAAGTATCTCTCAATGTATAGGGCTTATCTGATAAAAAGTCCCTGAACTGATCTTTTTACAAAGAGTATTGTATAATCATGATGTCAAACAATGCCTGTGTCAACCCTCCCTGCTGATATAAGATAATTAAATTAATCTTGCAAAATTACTGATACCTAAGCTAATGTAATGCTGAAACTTCATTTAACTGCCTTTTAGCAAGCTTTGAATTTCATATGTACCATATACTGTTATATAACAACAAACACTGATTACAGAAGACAAACTGTAAGGTTAAATTGTTCAATAATCCGATATATTTGTGGGAAAATTCCAACTCCCCACCCCCCCTTCAGAAAAACGAAATCCTTCAATTTTGGATTGACCTCTGTCTGTGATTCAGGTCTGAAGCACATGACCGAGGAATTTGCAAAATTTGCAAATGAAGAACAATTAAAATACTACCAGTACATACATAAAGGGATACATGTCAACGGGTAACACTGGTTCTGTCACCTTGGATGGGAGTTGTATCTGCACGTTTCAAAGAACTACTGTATCTTGAATCTTAATTTAAGAAGATACCTAAAAGCATGCAGGGCAGCTTGAATATAATGGACAGACAGAACTTAATGCATTTCACGGGTTATCCCATAGGACCTAAAATTAAATATAATACTATCAACACCAAGAGGAAGTACTGTATATCACTTTTCACTATTTATTTACTTACATACTATTATTAATTTTTTTTATTAGTGTTGCATAATATGCTAAGCAAACCCCTGGATAATGCTCCTACATTGTATTTATTTCTTTAAGCATAAAGAGGTCACACTATTGAGCTGGTAGTGATTTTGATTACTGTATTTATGTTCACATCCCAGTACAGTATGGTATATCAAAGAAAATCATCAGAATGTGTTAGCTATTAACAGTTCAGTACTCTTCCATCAGGTCAATGACAAGGTCTTTGCTCATGAAAACAGTAATGGAAGCTTAATTTATTCACAGAATTACTTCCTGTAATCTCTCATAAATAAGATTATAAGTTAAAGAAAATATATATATATATACAGGTATATATATATATTATAATGCTTAAAACACATGCATACAGTACTGTGCAAGAAATTGCTTCAGTATGTATGAAGACACAATCATCTGGTCTGATGAAAATACAGTACTGTATTGTACTCTACCTCATAAGTTTTTTGGAAACAATGTAACTTACTAGTCATAATCCATCATCCTATAGTTGTCTGCCATCACCTTTTAAAGCTAGTAATACTCTAAATCCAATGGCTTCACTTGGGTGGAAAGGGGCAGAACATTGGGACTGATATCCTAGAACATAACAAAAATGGTATCTTAGCAAGTGTTTCTATAGCAGCTCCCTGAAACATCGGTTAGATTCGTTGGTTAAGTTACATTAAACTGCTTAACAGTAAAACCTCGATATAACGGACGTCAGTAGATTGGAATTTGCTTTTATCGGAAATGAGGAGCTACTGAACTGAATTCCTATACAGGTATATCAGAAAAACTCCGATAAAGCCAGAAGCAGTCCGGAATGCCTGACCACTTCAGCTATGTTCACAACAACAAGGTAAGCAAAAGACATGTTTATCAGTGTACAGTACAATATTATTATACCATCTGATTACTGTTGATAAGGTATAATACAGTACAGTACTGTACTGCAATGGTAGTGAAAACAGTTTAAAAATCGTGTGATCCACACTAAGGTCCGAAAAAACGGAAAAAGTACGATTTAGCAGGGGGAGGTCCAAATGTCACTTTTATTGGAATTTGCTTTTTTTGGAATGGCTTGGGGCCCAATTAGTCCATTATAGTGAGGTCTTACTATATTAGGTTAATTTCCCTTTATATTAATGGTATTCCCGTTTCTCATGCAATACACAAAAACCCACACAGATGACCATTTATCTGGTTAGATATGAGTAAATCTCCACCACTACACTCATGATGCATCCAAGCAGAAAAGAACCTGACTAAAACGTCAGGAAAAATATGAAATAATCTCCTCATGCCGAATGAATACAGTAGCTATGGTACTTAAAAAAAAAATGGAAAACTGTTAGGCAAGATCTGTGTGTTTCAGAAAATATCCACCATTTACACTGAAGATGCATCCAAGCAAAAAAGTAACTAGGTAAAACGTCAAAGGGGAGTATCAACAGGAAACAATCACCTTACAAATGTGAATACTTAGAAGAATTGGCAAAATATAAACAAACCACCACAGTACCCAATCTTGAAAAAATCGAGTGCATTTACAAAACTAGTGAATGAGGAAAATGAAAGCAAAAAACTGGGACAGGAATTTCACATCATGATGGGAAAATGAAGGCTGGATCAGAATTGTGGATGGTGGGGGGGGGGGGAAACTGTTGCCTTCAATTAAGAAGTGGATATGGACAGACATACGTAAATATAAGTTCTGAAAGACGTAAGGCTCCAAATGTGTATATAATCATGGATTTTGCTGTTTCCATGTTGTACAATACAACTCTCTTATAAAATCACCACTTATTATCCCCCATAAAATTCTCTACCAACTTGATTTATGCAAAATGTTGGTGTTTGTCTTTGGAAATGGCATCTCACATGCATGACACCACTGCACTGCAGTTCTTACAATGCACTAGCCTTTTGTTAAGACACTGGTTAGATTAGGCAAGTTATTAATGCATCTGTTGCTGAAATGATGAAATCTAATACTGTACAGTACTACGGGTTATTCCGACAGATGACGAGGGCTAATTCTCACAATCTATTCCCACACTAAGCTACTAACTTCCCCTTTCTTAGTTTTGATTAGAAATTTTTCCAGGACCCCCAGATAATCAAGCAGTTTGTTTTTTCATTCTCTCGTATTTTCTTAAAACCACTGTTTTTATTATTACCTTCATCTCATATTTTATAAATACTGTACTTATTTTGCTTCAGCTGTTATACATGCTCCTTTTATAATACAAGCTGAATGGGGAGGAAGGTCAGACTAAATTTCAATAGTTAAAATGAAAGTAAACATACAGAAAAAATAAACGCTAAAAATTATTTCTGTAGAGGATAAAACTTAAACCCATTAGGGCTATCCCTACAAAACAAGTACATCAGGCCTGGATTATCTAGGTTTGGCAAATCATTTTAATTAGTGGGCAGTTGTGTACCTTATTGTGCTTTCATTCAGCCAGATATTACCAAGGTTTGGCCACATAATATATATGAAACCTCAGTTTTACAAGAACTGCATACAAGGGACGCTACAGCATGCACATCCATCAGGCAAATAATTTCATAATCATTAATGCTGTGCCATAATAGAAAGGGGTGGTGTCTGGGCAGACCCACATAATTAAGCATCATTTCATATTCACAACGTTATTTATGTAACAGTACGAGGAAAAAAGCCTGCAATGAACCAGAAATTAAGTCTTATTAAGTTTTCAGAAGAAATTCCTTTGTTAATCAACTGCGCATCTGACCACTTTGCTCAGCTGACTGTGACAGCAGTTCACTTCACAATGTTTGTATACATATGCATTTTCATAATGGATAAACACTACACAGCATCCACTTGACAATACACTACTGTATTGGTAACATATATGCAGCGGGATAACGTCCTAATTACCAGTATACAAAGAATTTTTTGTCCTTTTGTGAAACGTCAACTAGATCACCTGATCGAACCTTTGAACAAAATCGACCTTGCACCTCCACTCACAACTGCCTCATTTACACAAACACGGAGATGTACTCACTATTCGGGATTCATCGTAGACATCGTCTGTGTATTGCCTGTGTGTTAAACTATCTTGGCTGTTGCTTACAATGCCGATAACGATGGAATAAGAGGATATACCTCCCCACACTGTGACAAGATGGCCGTCCTGTGGCGTTTGCACCCCCCGATGACGTCATGCCACATAGACAAGGTATGGTAACGCGCCAGGACAAAACATTTTGCTCGTAAAATTTTCATTTTACTTCACAGCACAAGTATGTGTAAATGCTGTACTATTTGAAATATTAAGACTGGCATCCATAACAACATTGGTGATACTTACAGCAATAAAAATAGCAATTTTCTGCCAGACTGACAAAACTTCATGATTGCATGAGCAGTGAATCATCTTTAGAACAATGAGTCATTCAATTCTTCCATTCATAGCACTCATATAAAGTATACAATATACAAAGTGGAAAACGAGTAGAATGAACTGCGTGATATGCGTTAAAAAAGTCGACAATTTATTCATAGCCCAAACTATTGCGTAACAATGACGTAGGCCTAGATATCCCTCCCGTGTTGGGTACCCAACTATTGCGTTTTCATGTGAAATGGAGACAAATCTTCAGGTTTATAAGATAATAATAAGCCAACCGTTGACATGGGGGAACACTTGGCCAAGCCATGAGTAAAATGGATACACGGCACAGAATTTTACGTAGAAAAGTAAACCTACAATCCAATGAATTTTGTTATAGACTATTATTTTGACGATTTTATACAGCTTTAAGTATGCCTCTTGCGGTATGAGAGAGAAAAATAATGCCCAAATCTGATCTTCCCTCTTCGAAAAGTGCCTTCTAAATTCAAGAAAAATGTTTTAGTGGTAGCCTGATTAAAATGGAAAATGCGTCACAACAGAATCTACAGCCTTGAAGTTCGCAGTTATAAGTGGCTTTGGAGATTTCGTGGTTCCTCTTAAACGATTTATTCTGCTGAAATATTCTCCTATATGTCACTGGCACAAACAACTCGTATGTCGATTATAAAACGATATAAATGGCAGGTTTATACAAGCTAATGTTAGGACGAATATGATAAATCGCTAAAGAAAAGGTACTAAGGAACAGATTACCGCTCTTAACTGGTGTATTCCAGATGGCGGTATGAAAGAGGGTAGGATCATAATCTTAACGCTTCAGCTTGGTGACGCATATCCCACAGATTATTTATATCCATCCATCAATCAATCAATCAGTCTATCTATCTGTCTATCTATCTATAGCCAAACGCCTTTATCCTGAGAGTAAGGGGTGGCCACAAACAAATCGCCACCAAGTCGCTCTGTCCTCTCTCTCCTATATCTCTACAGTCTCTGCTCAGATCTCCCCCTCCACCTCACTCATAAACATCCTTTAAGTCACTCTCTCCTTCTCCGTCCTCTCCACATGGCCACACCATCTCAGAGTATTTCTCTTAGCACTTCCAATCACATACATATCAATATCACAACTGCCATTTAGTTCCTTATTTGTCTGTCTGTCTTTCAGCCACTTCCTCATCAATACCACAATGTTCCTTTGCTTCCTGATTTGTCTGTCTTCCAGTCACATCCACATCATTACCACAACGTTCCTTTACTTCCTTATTTATGTCTTCCAGTCACATCCACATCATTACCACAACGTTCCTTTACTTCCTCATTTGTCTGTCTGTCTTTCAATCACATTCACATCAATACTAGAACACTCTTTTACTGCCTCATTTCATTTGTCTTACTATGTAACTCTACATGCTCCTCTGAAATAAGAAATGTAAGTTTAAACTTAATTTCGAAAAATCTATACTAATATAAATAATGTCTGGAAATGGCAAGATCTAAATATAAAATGTCATTGGTTTAATAATAATAATAATAATAACAACAAAACAATAACTATATAACTACCGCTTCCTCCATCTTTCATGAAAAACAAAAGACCATGGCTTATTATATATATATATATATATATATATATATATATATATATATATATATATATATATATATATCCTTGGTGTCTCTCTCCCCCCTTTTTTTTTTCTGAATCCGCCACCCTCTCACCTGCTCGTACAATCTTCATCCGGGTACTTGGACTGGGGGTTGGGAGGTTAGCAAGCAACATTTCTAAAAATTCAAAAATCTCCTCCCTCATCTGTGACTGAACTGTGCTTGAATTACTCTTAGTGTAGATGACAAGTGGAAATGTCGGATGGGAGAGAGACACGGATTGAATTCCTTATTTTCTTTCTTTAACATTTCCGGCTACACAGAAGAAATCAAGCTCTAAACTGGGTCTCTCCCACCCAACATTAATTTCCACTCTTAGTGTACTGACTTATCTCTTTCCTACATGAAAAGCAGTCAGTGAGAGTCACAAAGTAAACAATATATGTCTACGTTGCATCATTCTTCCATCTGTTGTCGGAGAGGGACGCCTTCACGTGGCGGCACTGGTATGATAGGACGGTGGAGCTACCCAGTTACACAAAAGTCCCTGATTCCCCTCCCTATCCCTGGAGAGGTGGATGGTGGACAGTAGGAAAGGTGCAACTTCAGCCTGCAGTTCACGAAGTTCAGGATCATAAAAGCCTGTAACTACGACTGTCATTCTTCCATTTGAACAATCAGACGCCATGAGAGAGAGAGAGAGAGAGAGAGAGAGAGAGAGAGAGAGAGAGAGAGAGAGAGAGAGAGAGAGAGAGTTATGCAAGAAACATAATAAAAGCAAATTCCACGACCACAACTCTCCAAGATAATTTCCACCAACAATATAATTTACAGGAAACTCCCGATATTACCTTTTGTGTATTGTCTTCGGTACAACAGGCATCAAGGCGAGCACAATGACAGCAAAGATCTCCCTCGTACCTCAAAAATTCTTATTAATATTCCTCTCATTTTAACTTGGCCTAAAATCGTCCTACCTTGAAAACTCTTATTAATATTCCTCTCGCTGTAAGTGGGCCTAGAATCGTCCCACCTAGAAAACTCTTAGTAATAATCCTCTTATTGCAATCGTCGTGCCTTGAAAACTCTTATTAACATTCCTCTCACTTTAATTTGGTCTAAAATCTCCTGCCTTAGAGAATCATATTATTCCTCACCATCTTCTTGTATTTAACTGCTGCAAACCACGTCAACATAAAAACGACATAAGTAGCATACACGGGAATGTTAAGATGCAATGTGCAAAATAAATCGCTAAGGAAGATGTGCAACGAAGCCTCCTGTATCACTTAAAACCTCCTTTCAGCTCCGATGTTGGCCAAGCGTAGGCATACAAGAAGTTCATTTGACTAGTAACTAAGGAGACTCATTCCTGGATCATAATTTAGGATCATCGAAGTTCATGACAAAGATCCCTAACTCCCTTCAGTTCAGCTGATGTCAGACTGGAGGTATAATTTGACTAGTAACCAAGGAGACTCATGTCTACCTCAAAACCAAGGCCCACAGAATTTCATACATAACTTAGTATTTAAGTGCTGGGAGTGGGCCAGTTCCGTCAGATGAAAGAGGGAGGAAGCAAAAGGAGGGAACCTGAAGTAAACAATGACGCAGCACAAAGACCCAGCTGACTAGAGACTGGTATGGGATGGAGGTGAGTGCTTGAGAGAGAGAGAGAGAGAGAGAGAGAGAGAGAGAGAGAGAGAGAGAGAGAGAGAGAGTATTGGAAATCAAGTTATCAGACTTCTCCAGGACAATACATGTGTGATTTCTCTCTCTCTCTCTCTCTCTCTCTGTCATGTCAGAACAAACACCATAATTGAGAGGAATTTGTATGCGTAATTTATAACTATTTACTATGTGCCTCAGCCAGTGAAAGACAGACAAAGGAGAGAGAGAGAGAGAGAGAGAGAGAGAGAGATACTACCCCCGAGGTTAGTTAGCACATCTAATATCAAAACAGAAAGAATGCAACGCAGGTGTTATGTACTACAGCACCTGCGCAATGTGCCTTTGTACTCATGGCCGTATTCTAAGTGGCGTAGAAGTCTCAGCACCTTTATCTTAGCGATTTATTATGGCAATAGTGGAAGAATTTATGTAACGCTGAGGACAGTAAGGTGTAATCAACAAAATAACTTGCTTAGGAAAAAATGTTAAGGAGCCACTCTCCTCTCCAACGCACCATATCAAGAGCTTTATCTACGGCCAGGAAGCTCCCTAACACCTTCTCCTACGCTGTTTATTTTGTTTCTTTCACCTTTCTGTCCTCACATGTGCCACAGAAATCCTTCCAATATCGCAATCCTCTGACTAAATAACGAACGCAAGGATATTAACCACTCATATCCAAAAATAAATCGCTAGGAAAAAGGTGTTATGGAGCTGCCTTCACCGACGAGAATACCAAACCGTGCCTCACTCACCTTAAGGACGTGGAGATGCACAAGGTGAAATACTCGTTGAACTTTTGTCCTTGATTCTACATTGTGTGTGTGTGTGTGTGTGTGTGTGTGTGTGTGTGTGTGTGTGTGTGTGTGTGTGTGTGTGTGTGTGTGTGTGTGTGTAATATCGACACAGCATCAGAAAATACAAAAAGCTATAAAGGAGTGTATGGAAAATAAATAACTTAAGAAAATGCGCAACGAACACCCAAAAATAATCCAAAAACACCGCTCTCAATGAACTCAGGGGCAAAGTAAGATTTTAAGATACGAATGTGAAGTCTGAACCCCATTCTTATCGCGAGCATGATAGCGTAATCGATCATTTGCCTCGGAGGTCATCTTCTCCGGATATAAAACTCCTTGTGTGTGTGTGTGTGTGTGTGTGTGTGTGTGTGTGTGTGTGTGTGATTTTTTTGATCGTCTTTTCTATTGTCGCTTTTATGTGTGGAGAGAGAGAGAGAGAGAGAGAGAGAGAGAGAGAGAGAGAGAGAGAG
>NC_136959.1:59119661-59174661 GCF_032717465.1 Coenobita brevimanus | reverse complement strand
CAACAGTCAGCCAATCAATTTAAGTAACAATCTCCATCTCTCTCGTAATCCATCTATATATTATCCGTCCAAACAATTTAATGTATAAATAAATAAGGAAAAAAAGTAAAATGTAACCTTCTCCATCACCCCTCTCCCTCTTCCGTCCCCCTCCCTCTC
Source organism: Coenobita brevimanus (assembly GCF_032717465.1). Lineage (NCBI taxonomy): Eukaryota > Metazoa > Arthropoda > Malacostraca > Decapoda > Coenobitidae > Coenobita > Coenobita brevimanus. The sequence goes on along the minus strand of NC_136959.1, from coordinate 59,174,502 downwards.
CCTCCCGCCCCCCTCCCTCATGCACTAATCCGGGGAGGTTCGCATAAGCACACTGAAAGGTCTCCATGCGTACAAGGCAGTGTGGGTTTCTAGTCATTTTCTTTTTCCTCATTCCTGCTTCCTTCCTTCTTTTTCTCTGCTTTACTTTTTTCCCTCGTTGCTACCTCCCTCCTTCTTCATTCCCTTCTATTTCTGTGATTCTACACTGAGTTACAAGCCACATAGTTTCTTTTAATCCAGGAAACCATTTACAACTATATGTGGTAACCATATAACAAAATTACGTCTGACGGACTAGTGGGCCAAGGCGCTCCAACAGGATGGGTCTCATAAAGATTTACCCTGGAGGGAAAGTTGGGGTTTCTTGCTCATAATACCACTCAGGGGAAATTGAGGCTGGTCACCCTTACCTTAAATATCGGAAGTAGCCTAGCCCCAGGTCCCTACGCTCTTAGACCCCCTTCTTTCTCAGTTATTTTTCTTTATTTTTTCTTATCCTTTCCTCACAGCAACGCCTTACCACTGTTGGACTAAATTTTTCCCCGTAACCCTTCCCAGACGAAAAAAATCTGTATAATCCTTGATGATGCTAGAGGATTTATTCAGCTGTAGAGGGTCTTGTTAGTCACTTATTCACTATTCTTACGTTCATTATCTTCAGTGCTTCTCCTATTGTTGTTCATGTCTGTCGTTCTTTTCCTTGTGTGTGTGTGTGTGTGTGTGTGTGTGTGTGTGAGAGAGAGAGAGAGAGAGAGAGAGAGAGAGAGAGAGAGAGAATTGTTACTGAGTAGGCCGAGGGACTACCACAAGGTCCAGCGCCATAGAGAAGGTCTGCTTCCCCCCCCTCTTCTCTCTCTCTCTCTCTGAGCTGTTGGCCCGACCTTGAGCCCTACTGGCACGGAGGTACAAATGCACGCACACACACGCACATAAGCACGCACGCACATACACACACACTCAAGACCACCCACCAACAGATGTATAAACTTACAAATGAACACACACACACACACACACACACACACACACACAGCGACAATCAGGTAAACAATAATTACATGTACAAGGGGGCATTGACAGGCACTAAATGGGAGAGGCAGATAGGAGAGAAGTGGAAGGGAGGGAGGGAGAGAGAAAGGGAAGAGGCGGGAGGAATAGAGAAGGAAGAAGGGAAGGAGGAGGAAGTGGGTGGGAGGGAAGAAGAAGGTGAAAGTGGGAGGGAGGAAAGGGAAAGGGACGGTGAAAAGTGGAAGGGAAGGAGCCAGATACAAGAGAGAGACAACTAAAATGTAGAAGTATGTATGTACTGTATGTAAGGAAGGACTGATGGATGCATGGATGGATGGGTGGAAGGATGGATGGATGGTTGGATGGATCGTACTGTATCGCGTGTATGTTATTGACCAATTTACGCTCCTGACATGGGTGGGATGTTATATTCTCCATGCTCAAAGGTGAAAAGAGTATTGAACTTGAATATGTAACCAAGAGGACCTCGACAGTGTACAAACATTTGAGAACACATGTAAGGACACACTACTCCACCATCTTACATTCCCCCACCCCCCCGCAGCTTCGATCGAACATTGGATCAGGGAAGCACCCAAACACGCAAACCCGAATTCCAAAAGTTCCTAGACACAGATATGAAAAGATATATGAAGAACACACTCCACCTGTAGAAGTTCCAAGATAATAAAAGGAGACATACGTACAGATAATTAAAGCAGAGATACTAAGACAACTAACAAACATGAGGGTATGAACTTACTATGCAGGGCAATATACACATTGCGTCTCTCTCTCTCTCTCTCTCTCTCTCTTTGTGTGTGTGTGTGTGTGTGTGTCTGTGTCTGTGTTGACATTTATTACTATCGTGCGCTGACCTCTGGGTGGAAAAATGTCCGCCTGAACGCTTCTCCCTATGTTTGCCTTTGCCCTTTTGTTTCATATGTCAATTACACGAAGAGCGCATTACAAGGTCCATTTCCTCCACAAAATTATATCGGAGTTATATAAATCAGAGAAAAATATTACTAGGACAAAGCAAAAATAGTCATGACATTGAAAAAAAGAAAAAATACTGTTAGAACATTTGCATAAGTACAAGGATACACTTATCTACAAAAATCAAGGCCGCCTGGATGTCATAAGAACCGGACACTAACCGACCAACCTGACGGGCGAGATAAACAAACCATCCGTAACTCATCTCTAGGGCGGGATTTACGAAATGAATTACGACCAAGCCTCTGTCGTAAGTATAGTGCGTTTACTCTAACCTGACAAAAGATTCCTAACCCCTCCCAGCTCAAGATGGCCAAGAATAATCTGACTGGAGGGCTTTTGTTTGTCCTGCATAAAGAAGTCAGAGTTAGGGCACCAAGACTAAGAGAGGCGTATGATTGTTTCCCAGTTATATATAGACTTTTTTACTGGAAGAAAAACAGATATGGGATTATGCTTCAGCCTTCACTCCCTGTCCATCCTGCAGAACCAAATCATACTTACGAAGGGGAAATGATATGAAGTATTTGTGTTCATCCGGGGCCTAGTGTCACAACATATGGCATTTTTCTAGGCTGCATAAGACTTCGTAGTAACCCTTAATTAACGATTTATTTGCATACTACACCTTACTATTATCTTGTATATTATTCATTTTGCTTTAATACTGCCATACTTTGCATCAATACAAGAACATAGTGGTGAGAAATGAGTAAAAATAAATGGCAGGGGAAGATGTGTTAGGAAATCTTCAGAGCCATACTGAATCAGAAAAAGTCCAATAGAATAAAGTAAGTGTGAGGGAGGCAAAATAAAGCCTGGTTTCTTTACTTCCTCTAGTGTGTGTGTGTGTGTGTGTGTGTGTGTGTGTGTGTGTGTGTGTGTGTGTGTGTGTGTGTGTGTGTGTGTGTGTGTGTGTGTGTGTGTGTGTGTGTGTGTGTGTGTGTGTGTGTGTGTGTGTGTTTTCTTTAGCGCCACGACAATGTTCTTTGTCTAGTAAACCTGTACTGAATAAAAATCATCTTCTTTCTTAATGTTACGTATCTTTTCCTTTTGTTTCGTTACCAGTCACAACATGAAAGGGAAAGCTTTACTGTGACTCATAATGGTGTATGAAGAAAGATTAACTGGATGCCATACAGATAATACAAAGACTTATATGTATAGTCAGTAAGAACATTAGTCGGATTTATATATCAAACTTATTTTCACACACACACACACACACACACACACACACACACACACACACACACACACACACACACACACGAAACTGCAACGAAGTAAACTTTTCTCTTTCACTGGTTCGTGTAATGTCCCGTAAACCCAAGAACACAACGGTATCCGAAAAAACAAAATAAAAAGCTCCTTGGCGGAGGTGGGTGCCTGTGCTATGCGTCACAAGGGCACGGGACGTTGATTCACAAACGTAAGTTCAATTTTGTGACGCAACGTGAGTCTGCTGTTACAGGGAGATAAATGAATAAAGAAAACTACATAAATAAATCTTTCCCATACTTCTAATTATCTTCTGAAATACGTATATCAGGTGCAAGAGGAAATTATCGTAAGTTATTTTGAGGAATCTTGCGTAGTCGGGTGGAGAAACCGGACGTCCCCGGCAAGATTAGCCTACGTCACTTCCCCCACCATCACACCACCACCACCCTCACCACAAAAGCGCCATATCTTTCCCTGCCTTTTATTTTTCCTGATAATACATAAATTTTAGTTAGAAGAGGAAAAGCTGTAGTAATTCCACGGGATCTCAGACTTGCCACCTGATGAAACCGGACGTAAGGAGAAAGACTAGGATACGACACTTTCACCTCCACCACCTCCGTCACCACCACCAACCAGTCCGTCTCTTTCCCTATCTCTAGCTCTCCCTAGGGAAAAAAAAAAATAGTTACTAGAGGATATTTAAGAAGTTATTTTCGGGAATCTCAGCTAAGTGTGCAAACAGAACGTCAGAATAAGACAAGGATAAAGACTGCTTGCACAGTCGATGCTTTTTGTCAAGATGTCTGCCAACGAACCCTTCATTCCTCTGTTTCCGCGTCCAGTTACTCTGCGGTAATACTGGCGAGCTGAACATGCGTTAACATGAGCATTAGAAAAAGATTTACCACATAAGCAGTTACAAAGAACTCCTCAGTAAGCGCCATGCCTCCTCAATCGAGCTGCCGTGCTATACAGGATTCTTCTGTTTCAGACGCAAACAAATTTTGAAAACAAATCAGCCGTGGAAGGGGCCCTACGCCTCCTCCACACCGACATCACCCCACCACAACCCCGCCAACGTCACCGACACCAAGGATCAATATTGTTAATACTGCTCAGCTGCAACGCGAGGGGTAGGGTTTTAAACTGCACTAAGTAGGTAATACTGGGGACGGTGAGGAATTCACGGTATTTCGAGAGATCCTATTAGGTCTGTAGTTGTTGTTGTCGTTTAACCTGTCTAGCCAAGCAGACCCAACGATCACTGTACCCTATAGGTATAGTACAGTACCGTGCTGCACATACATCGTGTAGGGATCCGACGCCCCGTATGGTAGTCAGCGTCTCAGGATCGAACTGGATTCCTTCTCACGGCGAGGTGCAAGGAAATACGAGATGTGGCTTCCAGGTGGATGCCGCAGCTGCTCCACCCAGTGCACAGCGCCGAGAGAGAGAGAGAGAGAGAGAGAGAGAGAGAGAGAGAGAGAGAGAGAGAGAGAGAGAGAGAGAGAGAGAGAGAGAGAGAGAGCAACACGACACAATACGTAAAATAAATCGCTAAAAAGAGGTCCAGTGCAGCCTCCCATGTCGGAAGTACGAAATATAAGATTAAGACTGCATACATGATTCTCGACAGCTCCTCCCCCTCCCCTCCCTATCACTCACTATCACGTGTTTGGTGGGACGCGAGATGAGGGTGACGACGCTTCTAGAATGACAGGAAGTGTGTGTGTGTGTGTGTGTGTGTGTGTGTGTGTGTGTGTGTGTGTGTGTGTGTGTGTGTGTGTGTGTGTGTGTGTGTGTGTGTGTGTGTGAGAGAGAGAGAGAGAGAGAGAGAGAGAGAGAGAGAGAGAGAGAGAGAGAGAGAGAGAATCATAGTGTGCCCAATGCTCAATAAGTAAAGATCAATAAACGATGTATGGATGGTTACTGAGTGGGATGAGTAGGATGGAAGGTGAATGAGTAAGATGGGGGAAGACACGAGTAAGATGGAAGGTGTAGGATGAATAATTTGAAACATGAGTAAGATATGGGATGAGTAAGATGGAGGATGACACGAGTAAGTTAGATGAGGGATGTCAGGTGAAAGATGAGTCAGAAAAAGGAGTGAGGTGGAAGATGTCAGTGGAGTGAAACAGGAGATGAGCAAAGAAGAGAGAGCCCCAGATTCGATTCCCGGCAAAATGGATATATATATTGGATGAAAAGAGATGAGTAAGATGAAAGGTGATTAAGATGGAAGGTGTGGGATAAATCAGATGAAAAATGATATTGAGAATGAATTTTATAACCTGCAACGATAAGCATGGTGAAAATAAAAAAGGTATGGGTGTGGCCAAAAACTGAGATAAATAAGATGGAAGATGGTCAGAGGAAACAAAAACTAGCTCTCAGGAGTGTAGGTGGAGGTAGATGAATGTGGGGGGGGGGTAGCCAACCATCCACTCTTTAACTGTAGTTATATTTTCATGAGTCTAAACAGGGGACAAGGTATATGGTTTTCGTTACTGCAGAACACCTACTACACTGTGTGGTAACCATATAACCGATAAATGGCCGCTTGGTGGTCTAGTGGATTCCGTCGCACCAACCAGCTGAGACCCATAAGGAGTTCAAGGGAAAATGGGCTCTACTGATCACATAAGACCACTCAGGAGCACGTGACTATACCATTTTCACTTTAACTTGGCCTAAAACTGCCATCCCCCATCATTAATGCTAAGTTGTAGCAATAGATTACTACAACAGTATGATGCCAGTCACAAAGTGCCGTGGAAAGGATGGACAGCAGAGCAAAGCAGGGCAGGGCAGGGCAGGGCAGGGCAGGGCAGGGCAGGGCAGGGCAGAGCAGAGCACAGCAGAGCAGGGCAGAGCAGTAGCCTTGTGTTTCTCTACCACCGACTTTAGGGGTATAAGCTCAAAAGGACGAAAATCTGGGCCAAGTTAGAGTGAGAGGTGTATAGTAACACTTAAAATCTCCAGAATAGACAGCCTAGACCCAGGGACCTACGCTATAGATTTCATGAGCAGTATTGGATTGGATGGTAGATGGATGGATGAAGGTTCGACAGAGGAAATTTGTTCTGAAAATATACACTGTGTGGATATAGTATTGAGATTAATATGATGGAGATGTTAGTAAAGTGAGAGAGAGAGAGAGAGAGAGAGAGAGAGAGAGAGAGAGAGAGAGAGAGAGAGAGAGAGAGAGTACCAGAATAAGATATACAGATGCAAAAGCTGAGTCAAACTAGATCGATATTACAACACAAGATAGAGATCCGCTAAAGAGTCGAAAGGAGATCTGTATATGGTTTGTATAAAGTGTGTACATACTGTAAAGTGAGCGAGTGAGAGAGAGTGAGAAAGGGAGTTAGAAAGTGTGAGCAAGGGAGTTGGTAAAGTACATGTGAAACGAGAGTAAGCGAGTGAGTGAGTGAGTATTTTCTGATGACAGAGAAAGGAGCATAAAGTGTGGTGTAAGTGCGTTGTGCATCTGCTGGTGGGAAAAACGTCCACGGGGGTAGAGAGCGAGGAAGTGTGGCTGAGTGTGTGGGAAAATTAGAAGCAAGGACAGGAAAATAAAAAAAAGAATTACAGTTACTTAGATGAAGAGGATTTTCGCATTTCAAGGGATGACGTCTTTTATTCCACGAAATGATTTTATCCAGCCAAGGGGTGATGTCTTGAAGGAGAGAAGATTAGAAAGTGGCTGAAGTTCCCATATTGGTCAAAAACTTATTTATTTTCAACCTTTGAGTGTGTGTGTGTGAGAGAGAGAGAGAGAGAGAGAGAGAGAGAGAGAGAGAGAGATGGGGGCTTATAGAGTGGTGAACAAAGGAAATGAGTTAGAGGGGGTAAAAGGGTGTTGGTGAACATGAATGATGGTATACAGGAAGGCTGTGGGAAAAGCAGAGAGAGAGAGAGAGAGAGAGAGAGAGAGCGTGTTAGCTTGGGATCAAACATTAACCGCTTCAGTCCGATGACCTATACAGGGTGGTCCATATATAACGCCCCTCTTCCACTTAACCAGTATACAGTCAGGGGTTAAGGAGGGATTATTTGACTAGTAACCAAGGAGATTCATTCCAACTTCAGCTGAAAACAAATCGACTAAAGACAGTATGAATAGTGTGCTGGGAGGTAAGTAATGGTGTGTTACGTATCCACTGTTATAGGTCTATTAACACTCTCAGGCTCCTATGGCTCACTCTCCGCTTAATAGCGGGATGTCCCAGAGTTATCCCTACCGAGAAAGGGCTAAAATGGTTTGAGGAGAGGTTAGTAAATGAGTGCGTTACGTATCCCTGTTTTTACGTTCATTTAAGTATTGATATCATGTATTTACGCAGATGATACAGCACCTGACATCTGGTGGTGAATCCGTGAACTACAGTATATTTGATTTCACTTGGCAAAAAGATCCCTAACCTCTTATCAGCTCAGTCGCCGGCCAGGTGTAGTCAGACTGGAGGATAGATTAGACTATACTCTTTTCACCTTAACTTGGCCGGCCCAGATTTTTGTTTCAGCTTACATTACATAGCTTCGTGGCAGAGTAAGTCAATGCTACGGCTCTACATCCACTCTATAGCACATCTTCGTGACTTGCGGCATTTTCTAGTGCTAATTTCACTTTATACCTCAGCATTCAAGGTGGAGATGATAATTTTAGGCCAAGTTACAGGAAAATGAGTACAGTTACACGGGAGACTCATTCCTGCATCTTCACCACTTAATATTCATGTTGAGTTTGACCCAGTTCCCTCAGGTGAAGACAAAGTGACTAAGCAACGGTGCTATTTTGATTCAGCTCTGGTTTTAATTAGGTAAGAATCTTGAGGGGGAAAAATAAGGAAAATGTTTGCAATGCTGAGTGCGGAGAGGAGCTACTTACACACACACACACACACACACACACACACACACACACACACAGTTGTACTCTCGCTGGCTTAGAAGACTCCGTAGTACTTTTACATAATTGATGTATTTTGCGTGCGTCACACCTGTATATTCTCCTGTACGTAATTAATATATACTGTATATTTATTTTTTTTTACATTAAGAAACTATCAACAACGTACAAAAGGGTTTATTAAGGTGTAATATGCAAAATGAATCGCCTGGGTAGAAAGGTAATTTACTAAATCTCACTCTCTCTCTCTCTCTCTCTCACACACACACACACACACACACACACACACTCACGCTCAGACAGCTGTGACTCATCTCTCCAGCCTCGCCTGTGCAGCAATTACCTACACACGTACATGTACACATACACACAAACACGCACACAAGCCCTTTAGCCACCTCCTCACTGAATACGGAACTCACACACACACACACATTCATAAACCCTCCAACATACCTATCAACGAAGAAAAACGAAACAATCTCTCTCTCTCTCTCTCTCTCATCCACACACACACACACCTTCCCCGACCCAATCCATCCCTTTTTAAAACGTGACAGCGAAATGCCGTAAAAAATCAACTACAGATACACATAGACTCCCAAAACAAACATAGCAGTCCATCCACAAACACACCCTAAGTATTTGTAAACAAGAAATGTAAATAGTAAAACAAGACCTAAATTATCCTTAAACAAGAAAGATAAACAAAGATCAACTCTCTCTCTCTCTCTCTCTCTCTCACACACACACCAAGCCAACACAGGTGAGACGAGTGAGAAAGTTGGATTCACGTCTGCGCAACCGTTCTGCTTCGGCTACTGACCCTTTCGAGTCCCTTCTGCTTCCCTCCATCACCTCCATCCCCTCCTTTCTTCCTCTTGCACGCCTCCACTCCCTTCTTCCCTCCTCTTCTACTCTTCCACTCATATACATACTCCCTTCTTCTTTTCACATGATCTCTTCCACCCACTTCCTTCCCATCCTCCCTCTAATTACTCTCTCCACTCCTCTCTCCTCCCTCCCTTCCCTTCTCTTCCTCCCCCCATTCATACACACATAATCCTTCCTCCTCTCCACTCACAAACTCTCTTCCCATTTCTTCCCTTCACATCCTCCCTCTACACACTCTCCCCACTCCCTTCTAATCCCTTCCTGAATTCCCTTCATATTCTTTCTCCCCAACCATCTCTCCCTCCACTCATACACATTCCTTCTCTCCTCACACACACACACACACACACACACACACACACACACACACACACACACACATTTTTATCCCTCCAAGCAATCTTTTGCACTCGTTCATCTAGACTCTCTCTCTCTCTCAAACTCAGCTACAGCACCCATCCCCTTACAGTCAGCCACCCTTCAGTCAGTCATCTGGTACCAAGTCGTCCTTTAGGTCGCTTCCACACCAAATTCTTGTTGGCGAGGGAGGATGCAAGCGTGAAATTTGCATCACTAAAATGTCTAACCTATTGCAGAGGACCCACTGGACGCAGGCGAGAATTCTAGGGGATGCAACTGATGCAGAACTCCAGCCCGCGCCAGCAAGAGTTTGGTGAAAACGCGGCCGAAACAGATGAAGATATGGGAAAATGATGACGAGATATGAAAGAGGGGAAACATATGAAAGTAAATACAGATAAAATACAGAGCGGAGGAATGATAAAGAAAACATGAACAATACAGGACGGATAAAGTAAGAAAATAATAATTATGTGGTACAGATGAAATATACTGACTGAGAGGCATAAGAGAATGAATAATTTAAGTGTATGTGGGAAGCTAAATCTTTGACCAATGGGAGAGAGAGCAAAGGCGTGATAGAAGGAAAAATACAGGTGAATGGTGAATGTAAATGGCTAAATGTGTAATTATATAAGGGAAGGATGCGTAAGAGCGGGAAGATGTGGAAAAAATAATAATAATAAAAACAACAACAGCAATAATATGTTTGCAAAATGAATAAGTGTATGCAGAAAGTAATTACATCAGGGAAGGGAGTGTGAGTGGTATATGGGTGTGGTCGAGGATAGGGAGGAAGTACTGGGCAAGAGAGAGGGTGTGGCTGGCAAACACAGTTACGACACATTCCCTGTTGTACTTACGATCCACTTCCTGTTGAACTTATGATTTGTTTTTAAAGGAAGGGAGACTTCAGTACATAATCTTCCCTTGTCTCTTGCTATCCCAGGTAACACAATCATAATATGGGAGGAAACTGACTGTGTTTGAATTCGGATCCATGAAAAAAAAATATACAGTATATATTAATGTTTTTCTGTTACTGATGGAATGATTAACTAAATATTTTGCTGTAAAATTATTGCAGGTATGTATATTACAGGAAAGACTACAAACAGTATTGAATATACTGTACTGATAAAATTTGTGTAGATTTGCATGGAACTGTAAAAGAAGGCCTAAATCACGAAAAAAAAAAATGCAATACGTCTATGGAACATTAAGAGAAAAACTACAGAAAAAAAAATGCAGATGCAAGGAGAAAAAATCTAAATTACTACAAAATTTGTGTAAATGTACATAAAATTTTCAAAGAATGCAGATGACGATACAATTATTTCTAGATTTGTATTACAACTGAAAGCTAAATATTTTTACTACTGTACATGAAGAACATACCTTGGGAAGGATGTAACATGCACAATTATTACTGAACACTCAGTAACACCACTGTATGATGCAAATGTACCATGTGGATTACTGGTATGATTAGCTTCTGGTACTATGGATGTGGAGATAAATAAGTAAATACCAGTGCACAAGGTACTACTGTACCATAAACACGAGATAAGGCATCTACAAACACCGGATGTTCAGTAAGGGGAAAACTAGTCTTAAACAGATGCTCTTGTTACACTACATCACTGTCGAGTTTGGGACATCATCAGTGTCTGTGATATAAGCTTGAGGTTGTTGGTCTCCTCTTACTCCACTACCTGCCTGCCTGTCTGCTTGTCCCCTCCTCCTCCCTGTTAGTGACTGACTACAGACTGACCATGGGATATGCCCAAGAAACACTCTAATGGGAAAGCATGACTTAAATTAACTTTTTCAGTCTGGTGATATATTCTATTGGCTTATTTCTGCCTGCTCTAGACAATTTTTCTGCAGCTTAGGGGGGGCCTTCTGTACTTATGGGGTAAATGAATGCTATAGCTAACCTCATTAGTCTGAAAGATTTCTTCTCAAATGAATAAAATAATCTGGAGGTGGCATGAACAAAGTATAAAAACATAGCACTGGACCCAAGGGTTAAGAAGCATAATTTTAAAAGCCTGTCCCAGAAGCCTCAAGGAGTGGTTTTTGCTCACTGTCTGGAACGTTAGATGAGGGGAAAGAACAGATGGACATGGCCTCAAATTTAAATGTAATTTCCATCTAGTGTTGTTGTTGACAAGCCGCCTTACAATTTAACCAATCCCCCCCTCATTCCACCTCTTCTCCAGAGATCATGTGCAAATCTAGGAGGGTTCAAATTCAGATGTAATTCTTAGTTCCTATCAATTGTTAGAGATAGCAAGAGATGCTTTACAATTCTAACACATCTTCCACCTCATCCACATACATTCTCCTCATCAATCTCTCACATTCCACTTACTCCACATGATTTATCCATCTTAAGATACTCCTCTGAACACCTTCCAGCATATTCATATCAACAATGCTCAGTGTATGACTACGGAAAACCGGGATGGGCTGATTATGATGATTCATTTATATTTAAACATTTTCACTGGTAATACTTTTATAAAAACAAGGGTATATGTCAATGTAGCCTATTTTGGACAGTTGTGGGAGACTTACCAGTGCTCTCACTTCACACGGGTTGGATGCAGCTGCCTGTTGACTGTCTGGCTCTAATGTATGTGCTCAGCTCTGCTCTCTCTCATGCCACATATGGACTGTTCTATGACAGATACATAGGTATGTAATAATGCAAATTCTTCACATTTTCCTACAATATGTTCAACATTTAATGCAGTATATCGGTCTGGGCAAACATCTCCACACAGTCTTCACTAAACTATACAGTATTTCACTTGAGCAATGTTAGGACACATCTGTCAGTAATCTACTGTGATTTGAATGCCTTTTTTCCCCTAATATCTTGCCAGTAAATGATGATGATTGGAAAAATCCACTCTGGTATCAGTTATGTCAGCAGTTGTTTTTCCAACAAACTTCCTGTGTACCATTATAGTTACAACAGACACATCACAGTAAAAATGTGAAGCAATAAACACTTCTTTGGTCTTAACAGTTTTACTGAAATTTACCTTACAAGGTTCAAACTTCTCTCAATTAACCCCTGAATGACACTTGCCACACTTTAAACCTTGTTTTATTCTGGTTACCACCAGATAATCCTTAAATATTGACATCATATTTACAACACTAAAAGAAAAAAGTTTCAAAAATGAGACAGTACTACAATATGTACCATATCACGGTAGTTGGTGGGAGCACCCACCATCCATTCACAATGTAGTGCTGCCTATTTCTCCATTCAACTTTATCATTCTTTTTCCCGTGTCTGCTCTGCTCTCTTCCTATAACTCCCATCCCTCCTGTCATTATTCAATACTCTTCTTTCCACTTCAGGTGGGTCTACTCTGGGTGACAAGCCTAATGGTTTCCAGTAAGCCAGGAAACTGTATGCAACACTTGGTGGTAACCAAATAACAGGGTGATGTGGAACTTAATATGTTCCCCCTGTTAACTGAGCTGAGAGATACAGAGGCAGTGTCCATCCAAGAACCAAACAGATTACCTTATTCAGCTTAGGGGAACTTCTCGAACTGGAGGGATTAAACATAACCCTCAATAACTCCCTGAATCAAGAGAGGTTTCTCTTAGCTGAGCAAACTAACACATGGTATTGTAGTAAGGACAAGTAATTAAATGGCCCCATCATACTGGAAGGGTTACACAAACTCATATATACGTTCTCTTAGCTGAGAAAACTAACACATGGTACTGTAGTAAGGACAAGTAATTAAATGGCCCCATCATACTGGAAGGGTTACACAAACTCATATATAAACACAATACCTCTCTGTTCTTTATCTACAAGGCACATGGTAGTAGTTAAAATATCCCACAGTCACAGCCTTGTCATGCATACAAGTTCAATTTCACCCTGAAAAGTAGGCTGGCCATCCATCCTTGAACGTACTGGACTATCATTGAAAAGCCTTTGGCTCCTACAACTCAAAGGGGAAACAGGGGATGCTTTAACTGCTTTATCAAAAGGCTGAGATCATGAAGTTTATGGACATTTTTTAAAAAATGACTTACCCTACTTAGTCCCACACCGTTTACACCATCACCACCTTATCCATATAACCCAAGAATACGAGTTGGGTAGGATTCCGAATGAAAAACAAAATAGTCAGAGAAGTAGAATCTACCAATTAATAGCCCAATGACAAGATCTTACATTCATACAGGCCTTCAAAAATCCCTCACACTATCTCATAAGCTATACCATCCACAAATCACTTCTCAAACTCATATGAGGTTGTGCCATGTCATTAACCATCAACCTATTTGCTTAATCATACCACTTAACTCTAGAGAAGTATGGATAATTTTGCCCAGCGATACTGAAAACTAGATGGATTCCTCGTTAACACCAAGCATATGTTATTCTTCCCAACTCTTCTACCATCATCAGAGAGGCAACCTTTCTGCTCACCTGTAGTGCTGCTTCTTCCACAACACACTTGCATTAGCCTAAGAAGTGCTTTAAGGCTGACCCAACCAATGCCAGCTCCCTTTCCAAGTGTCAGACTGAATGTGCCATGAGTGACATAGCCTAGTATTTTCCGAGAGCAGCACTGAAGAGGATCATGTGTGTCCCTCAGCCATGCATTTTCCATCTCTTCTTTAAATGAGGAGTACCTGTGAAGAATGACCTGAAAAGACATACATCTAAATTTACTTTCTTTGTCATCATGATCACCTCATACAGCACTATAACTCACAACTCCACTACTGCATTTCAATGGAGAGATTATCATAAAAAAAAAAAAAGGGGGGGGGAGGGAGGGAAGGGCACTGAACTACATCTCAAAAGTGATACCATCCACATTTATGCTTCATCTACACTACATAACTCTTGCAACTCCTATGGAGTATAGGTATTTCACTGACTGCCACAGAAAAACAAAATAAACAAAACTAAAAATCAAGTTTCAGAATTTTTGGCCATCATCATTTATTTTTGTACTCACTGAAGGGGTGAGGAAGGGTCCTCAAAGTATGGAAAGAGAAAGCACAACAGAGGGAGAACTATAAAGGTAACGTCCAGCGAAATGGGCCACGAACTACAGCAGGCACATAGCACCCATCTAGCAACAAACTCTCATCTCTTTTCTGTCCAACTCTCTAATGCATGAGTTAACCGCTACTCCCAGTCCTTCATGTATGCAACAGGTCAACTCTGGAACTGTCTTCCTCTGTCCGTTTTTTCAACTGCCTACGACCTCCAGTCTTTCAAACACAGTGTGTCCAAGTATCTTGAAATGAATGGATCTAGAATCTGGCTCTCTGTTGTCTTGTTTTTGTTTTTTCTTGGAGGGAGTAGTCTGCAAGCCCCTGGCCTTTGGCTCCTTCTTCCTTGCATTAAAAAAATATATAAAAAAATAAAATAAAAAATTCATTCACCATACAAGCCCACAGAAACTGGGCTTTACTTCACAGGGGGTCAGGGTAGGTGAGGAGTATTTCTGATGTGAATATCATCTTATAATCTAACTGCTGTCAGCTAAGTGTATCATCAGTATCATCATCATGGAAATTTAACATGATATTGAAAATAATGCCTTTCTGATGTGTCAGTCACAGCTGTCTGCTGGGCATTCTAAAATTAGTTGCAGTGTACAGGTTTGAAAATGTACTTCCACAGAAACCTAAATCCAACTATTTTGTTTCTTTGTCAATTCTCTTCCTCAGCTTCTGTACCTCTTTCTCAAACATGCACTAACATATCCATCTTCTTGGCTTTCCACATTTCATCTAATCTTCCATGTCACTAATATTTATTCTTTCACCACCCAATTAATACCTACTTTTTCTCTACATGACCACACCATCAGAGAACACCCTCCATTATTGTCTGATAAACTAGTGCCTAAAAGTACAAAAAGTAAAGGTTGCATCAGCCATGCTATGAATCAAGTAATAATTAAACAAGAAGCTCACCTGATTGTCATTTTCCACTTTCTTCAAAGCTTCTGCCGTAGCTTGTTCAATAGTCAGCTCCATTGGTACCAACGACATGACGTCTGTGTTCAAGGAAACTCTTTGCCGAGCTTTATGCCTTTGACGCTGCATTCTGCACTGAAATGAGAGAATTTATGCGATTACAGTACTTGGTCTGAGGGTAAAATCAAACTTCAATTATTTCCATATAAGTATCATACAAGTTGCATGGAGAGTAGTCATTAGGTATAGAGTATATGTTCCTACACTCCTATGGTGGGAGAAAGTATGTACAGCAAAATGGATATCCAGTATGTAGAAATACTGTATAGTGATACATAAAGGCTATTTTGCACTTTGCTATATGAAAATGACCCTTTCATACTGTAAGTCTACTGTGACCAGGATGACACTACATTTCAACTGCATCAATCACATCAATACCTTGATCTTGTGATGCTCTTCTTTCAACCTGGCTCTTTGCTGTGCTTTTGTGTCTGGGTGGGGAGGTTCACTGATGTCCTCTATCTTACTGCTGGGCTTGGCTGGGAACTCTCTGGCCTGATGATCTTCCTTTAATGGTAAGCAGATCATGGCACAAGGTTCTAAGACACCTTTGTAACATAACTCAAGCTTCACCAACACTAAAGAACCATAACTTAACCCTTGCAGTTTTTGCTCAATGCTGCAAACATCTATTGCTGATGTACATTCATTGGCACTCTCCTCTTTCCCTTGATCTATGATCTTCATTTTCTTACAAGGGAATTCACTAACATTTTCTGTTTTTCTTTTTTTGGTTATGCTTATACTACACGAAGGCTCCTGAACTATCTGAGCTAAGTCTCTCAAAAGCTCTGGGTCTCTTAAAACATAAATGTCTTGTGTGCCAGGTTCCCAGTCTTGTGCAAGTTCCCTCCAAGGCTGGCTGAAAGGAAACTGGACACCAAGCTTAATGAAGTTTTGTCGATTAGCAGGAGGTCGCCTAAAGAAATCTGTGCGTCTCTTGTTGGCCAGCCACCCAGAAAAATAATCCCCAGCAGGAGTGTCTGGCAAGAGATAGGGGGGCAGGGGTGTGTGAATCTCCATATGAAGGTTCTCAGCCTCCTGCTGACCCCCTGCTACACCACCACCGAATACAAGGGGCATCCACACACTCATGCCCCATCCAGCTGGTACTATCATGTCCCATCCATTCCCTGGAAGCAAGATACAGTGTAAATTAATATCCTTATGTATATAACACAAAATTTTGTTAGTCTCCAATGACAATCTACCAAATGGATATCATAATTCATTCATTCATTCATTGCCAGACGCCATGTATCCCGAATGGGGTGGCCAAGGGCTTAGAGTTAATTGTTTTACAGGGAGGGGCACTAATCCTCCACCAACCCCACTTGACATGTAGGGAGAACGTTATGCCAACAGCATCTGGTGTTCCCAGGCGGTCACCCATCCAAGTACTAACCAGACCCAACGTTGCATAATAATAATCTTAAATAAATATTAACAATTATGAAAACTTCTGACAGTAAATACTTCATGCACTAATGAAAACTGTGACATCAATAAACCGTGTGTTTACATTCAGGCTGTTCAAGGAAAAACACTTTGAAAATACAAAGGAATTTCTAAATTAACGTTGGAAAATAAGAGAGAAGAAAATAAAGGAGCTCAGCAACCAGAACAGTAGCTAAAACAACATAAAGTGGGGCCTTTGAAAAGGCTATCTTGATTGCATCATTGATCGATAAATCATGTGTTTACATTCAGGCTGTTCAAGGGAAAACACTTCAAATATACAAAGGAATTTCTAAATAAATGTTGGAAGATAAGAAAGAAGAATATAAAGGAGCTCAGCAACCAGAACAGTTACTTAAACCACATGACGTGGGGCCGTTGAAAAGGTTATCCCAATCTCATTATCGATCACATTCCCCGCCAAGAAAATTCCCCGTCAAAACATCAATGATTCTCCGTCACAACAATTTGCACCTTGGACGATTCTGTGCCATTCTTACATTATTATTATACTTAACAGATGTTTATTTAATTGTCCTGGGACCGTCTGATGGTGGGATCATATACAATGCTGCTGCTTTTTGTTTACCAAGTTTGAATACGAGTTGGAGATCGCATTCATAATACAGTACTTTATTTTTTAAGCTAAAAGGTGCTGCTTCTCCTCCTAACATTACAAAGCTACAAAACAGCGACCTTTAAAAGGGAGATAATAATAACTCCTTCTCTTCGATGCGATGAGTCATGGAAGAAAATGACGGACATGCCTTACGTGTGAAGTAGATGCAGGAAAATAAAAGGCCAACTGTTGTCCCTGACTGTACAATAAGTAACCTATCTCGTACCATAATCTTCACAGTAAGTGGGCCTCCTAGCAAGCAGAAGCAGGGGAAGGCGAGACTCCTCTGCAGTTTCAGGCAATTGAGAACCTGGAACAAGCAACTGATGACGACGCCGATTGATTACTGCATCAGGCTCCTTGCTCAGTGTGACGGCATCTCGAATGGCACTATCATAAATCGGGTTTTCTAAAGGCCATTTGCCAAGTTCTTCTTGCTCTGTTTCTGAAACTGCACACACATCTGCATTAATATACACTGTAGTACAGGTATAGTACATTACAAACTTTCAAATCTGAAAATCTGATTTCCAAAAACCTTCACTTCCCAAACTACAGTACTTCTTCATGTGGTTGAAGTGTGTAATAACCTGTTCTTCCACAATCTATGCATAATTAGATTTTTATTTTGTGGAAATGCATAGGAAGTGATAATAAAACTTTCAAAAATGTACTTCACTGTATGTACAGTTACTGGTATAGTAATGAAAAGTATTAATTATATATATGATTTTCTCATAGTTAGCATCGTCACTTTACATTTCAATATTTTCCAATATCAATAAAGCCTTTGGAACCAAGCACTTAAGATTTGAGAGTCTGTGTTTTAATACCGCACTTTGAACTACCTCTTATAAATTATGTTTTTTCTATATGGCAGCTACTGCTTTAAGATGGCCACTATCTTTTTATCAGAGAACCATATGGTAAAAAATAGTGAATAATCATCCTAATCTAGTTACCCACATTCAAATCAGGTGGGGGAGACCCCTGAATGTGGATTACAAATATGATGAGATAAGAGGCATAAGATAAAACCTCCTCTCTTTTCTGTACTATGGAATACAGAAGATGGTTGCAACATCTGGAAGCCATTATAATGGGAGGAATTTGCTACACCACCTAATATCCATTTTATTAGCCTTTACAGTATGTAGGAATATACTGTACCTGGTAGCATATGCTGCAAACATGACAGAACTACCGGTACGGTATACTGTAATTAGGGATGCCTGACGTCGACATAGAACATTTCTTTTCTACTTAATTGAAGTGTAGTCATATAATGTGTAAAAGCTATATCATGCCTAATCATCACACTATCCAGTACTGACAACACATGCGAGATGCATACCAGATGTGGCAGTCTCCAATGGGATTTTCTTGTGAGGTAATGTTACTCTGGGATCACGAACAACCAGTGGCAGAACAGTTCCTGGTCGAGGCTGAGGGCAAGAGAAAAGCTGTTTCCAAGCTTTAACCTGCTCCAAATGTCTTGACTTGCTTTGTTCCTTAGCATAATAATCCAACCACCAAGGCTGCTCAGACTTTACAGCATCATCTTCAGCTTCAGTGTTTTCTTTTTCAATAATGGCTGCAGGATGAAGAGCAGATGATATGACAGAATGTGCCTGTGGCCCAGTCAGCCTAAACCGGTTCAGTGTGTCTTTTAATAACATCATGGTTATTTCACTACTGGCTGATGTGTATTTTGGAGTTCGAACAAATGGAATGTTCTTCCTGGCAATTTTGGCTTCATTTACATTTTTTGGCATTTTGGGTTTCTTCCTTTTTTGTTTGCTGTCCTGATCATCTTTTGCACAGTCCTTTAAAGCTGCAATGTCAACATCTTCATCCACACCATTTTGTAGTTCATATTCTCTGACTTTTTCATCTGCTGATAGGGTTATTTCTTTTGCTTCCTTTGTCTTTTCTTCAGCACCTGTACTTATAATGCTTTCTATCCTTTCTTGAGATACTTTATCACCTTCTTGTGCACTGTCAGTTTTCACAAAACTAAACACTTCAGTTAACACATCTACAACCTGGCTGTGCACAGACGGATGAACCCAAAGCCACACTCGTGACTTTCCCTGCAGATGATCTGAATGGGGATGCCACAACATCTCAGTCATACCAATGGCACCATAAGGTTGTCTGCAAGGCCAAAGATAACAGTATTATTAATGAAGGCTAAAAGTAGTATCAAATCAAAATTGGGATCTGATATATTCTAACACAAACTGTCTAACTGTGCAGGTCAGGGGAAAAGTTGGAATAAGAATGCTCCATTTCTAAGTCACGTTCTAGGTAATCAATTTCTCAATATAAATCGTGATGCAGGTGAAGAGTAGATATGAAATACTATGAACTTGGGCAAAAGAAGCAGCATTCTTATTTCAACTTTTGCTCCAAGCAACACCACCAGACACTTTGGGCCACAGTAGTGTGTAAAATTTCATCCTCAGTGCCAAGAGACCTCTATATTCTGTCATTGTAATTATGATACAAGAAAAACTAACATTGAAAAGAAATACCAAATCCATACATATTTCATCCATCCATTTCTAACCCTCATCAATTTCTGTGTCTCCTGTTTCAGTACCTCACATTTTCATACAATGGAGCTCTTGTCTCTCCTGAGATTGGGAGGATTCTCCCTACGTGCTAAGGGGTCTTTGTGCATGTGTTAGGAGTGTAATGCTGTATGATAGCGAGACCTGGGCAGTAAAGGAGGAGGAAATTTGCAGGCTCAGATGTACAGAAATGACTATGATTAGGTGGATGTGTAATGAGTCCCTGCATGCAAGGTCTGGGGGGACTGGGTTTAAGATGGAAGAGTTGAGAGGTAGGATGGGACTGAAATGTATTGGTGTTGTGATGGGGAGCGGTAGATTGAGCTGGTTTGGGCATGTGGAGAGGATGGAGGATGATAGTTGGGTGAGGAAGGTGAGAAGTGTTAAAATTGGGGGTGGGGTTATGAGGGGCAGACTGAGAAAGACATGGGACGAGGTCATTAGGTGTGACCTCAGGGCTACGGGACTGAACAGCGAGGCTGCAATAGATCGTGCAGCATGGAGAGCCGCCGTTAGGTGACCAAGGCTGACGCATGCAAGCATGTTGGAGCCTTTAAAAACGAAATGAAACGATACATATACTTACCACAAAAAAACACTTTAATCCACCTGCCCCAAAATTCACTTATATATCTTTTCATTGATTCAGTTACGGTACATCTTTCATGTTTTCCTTCATTCAACAACACATCACACTGAGGGCTACCTTTCTTAACATCCATAACCCTGCTCTATATTAACTTTCACACATCATGAATAATAGTCAAAACTAATCACCCCTTCAATCTGCCGATGTAGTTTTCCACTTTATTCTTGCTACTTACACAATTTTATTCTGCTTGGGAGAGACTTCTCCAACTACAGGAGATAAGTGTAGCCATCATAAGCCCTTTCAAAACTTGGGCACCCCTCCTAAATGAAATAAAATTGGCTATATGTTGTGAAATATACGTTATTATCATTCAACTGAGGTTGTGGCTCTGTTTTTTACCTGAATGGTTGGAAAAGCATGACTTCTATGGGTTTCCTACCCAACTGGATTTCTGTGTCAGAAAGAGAAGATAGGCTGGCTGGCTGGATGACAGAGGACAGACCATTTAATAGAGAAACCTGGGGGCCTTCCAGCTCTATGCAACACATAAATGACACATCCTGGAAGAGGAGAAAATATAAAGTCAACTACTGAATTATTCAAGCATACATTATTATGATCTGACAAGCATACATTATTATGATCTGACAAATGAAATTACATTAAGAGGAATACAGCAAACGTCACCAAATGTTATTTTATATTATTTTACTCTCACCTGCAGCAGGCATGATTTTTTAGTTGCTCTCAATGATGCTCTGTAACCTTTGAAAGTGGGAGTGTCTGGGAGAGCATAACCCCACTGCCTAATCATGTGGAAACGCTTAGCATGCCAGATGTGTGTTTCCAACCATGTATACTCCTTCTGACGCCGATTGTATTCAGACAAAAGGTTACATGGGCGCCGACGATACTTCCTTCTTGGCCGATGTGTGGGCTTTACATTAGCACCTCCCTGTAATAATTGATACTATCATAATAACCACAAACAAGGATTTTAAAAGGAGAAAGAATTTTTGATGAAATATATAACACAGGACCCAACCAAGTCATAATAATCATTATGCTGTCCCAACTGCAGAATGCCAATGACAAGTTATAACTAGAAGCTAATCCTGCATTACCCTTTGCCAGATGAAGTGGTCTAGAGCTAGACTATCACAGTCCAGAACATTTATGGGTAGGGAGCTTATGCTCCTGGTGGCAACACATTACTGAAAATCTCCAGCCATAATAGCTGCATCACAGCAGGCTGGAAAAGGGAGTACCAGTATCTTTATTTGATCCATAACAGTTATATTTTTAAATATGCATGCTCCCGGGTGGAACACTATCAATGATTAAGGAGGTACACAAACTTCTCTAAAAGGACAAAGCTATGGTACTCTGAAGGAGAAACAACAAAATACTGGTGCAGAAATACTTGGTAATGGGACAGTAATATGAGAAACAATATTCTGAAAGGAAGGTTTAACAATTAGGTGTATAAATAATGAGCCAGCATACATCAAAAGACATATCAGGAACTAGTGAGGATACTGAGTTGCTGTACAATACTGTACTTGGACAATAATTGAGTTGTGTGGACACCTCTCTGTTGCAATAATTGTAGACAACTCATATGACATAATACCAACCAACTGGGTAAAACAGATGAAGATCCTCACCTCTCGCATGTGTTTTTCTCTAAGATATCTTGGCAAACGCCTGGGGTTGGCAGACACAGCTCGTCTCTGCATATGACGAGGTAGATTTTGAAAAACTCTATTTCCATGCTCACAATTATCTGAAAGATAAGTTCAAATCCATATAAAAGTGGAAAAAGAAGGACGACAAAGAAGAAGAGAATTCACATCCATTCATTGACTGTTGTACTTGCAGAATATCATTATTAGTTTGTTTTATTCAGTAAAGTGTTGCAACAATAGAAAGATACAATATAAAAATCTCAGGCTGAAGCAGCTACACATGTTACTTCTTCATGATGAAAACACACATGAATGGGTGTACTGATAAAGTATCCTTCTTCATGAGTGAAGGAAGGGTATGAGTGATTCTAAACCATAGCATGTTTAGCTTACCTTCAAATATGAAGAGAGGTTATTGTAAGCTAACTTTACATCACAAAAAATTTCTAAGGTAAAAATATGACCATCATGAAAGATGGCTCCAAAACTTAAACTAAAAGTATCCACGGTAACATAAAAGATGCATTCATATAAAACCAACTGTAACAAAAATTGCGAGATTCTTACATTTAAAATGTAGTTAGAATGAAATAACTGTATACGGTACTTATAACGGCACTGGATCTGAAAAATATATGGTATACAGCATAGCTAATACAGAAGCAATGCCTACACACATCTTACCAAGTTTTGAAACAATGGCCTTGATTTCCCTGATACGTGCAGCACCAAGAGCCAAATAGTTGCACTGTTCAGGTAGGTCCTCCATTATATCTCCAGTTAACCTGTGAAGTACAACACTGTGTTTAGAATGAGCACTAATACAATAGTACACCCTGTACATTTTACATAGCTTTGGACACTGAAAAGCCTCATCACTCACCATAAATTCGGTATATAAATATATACAGTATATATATATATATATATATATATATATATATATATATATATATATATATATATATATATATATATATATATATATATATATATATATATATATATATATATATATATATATATATATATATATATATATATATACATATATATATATATATATATATATATATATATATATATATATATATATATATATATATATATATATATATATATATATATATATACGATATATATATATATATATATATATATATATATATATATATATATATATATATATATATACACACACACACAAAGTACTGTCTTAACACAAAGAGTAAAGACCTTTTGAAAAATTTATGATTTCAGTCACAACATGACATGAGGACAAAGCATAAGCTTCTCTAATGGTTTCTGATGTGGTCTGTTTGTAATGGATATGTGCTGCCATAAAAAATTGTGAATTTTCAGCTGTGGCTCCCCTCACCTCTATCAACAAGTGATTTTGAACAAGACTGGATGTTGAACCAACAACCATCAGAAAAAAAAAAAAAAAAAAAAAAAAGGATAAAAAAATAAACCAACCTACCCCAACCATAATACAGTAGTTTCTCTGAGAGGGACATGGGAAAAAGGTGGCACCCAACCACACAGACTTGTCCATTTTCTAATGTTAATCAACTCAAATATTTTCTGTGAATTAAAAAGTTTATGTAGAATGTAAATGAGATTAAGAAAAGAAATTAAGTACAAATGCCAAAGTATGTGTTGGATCTTGTTGTTATAAAAATCTACTGTTCAATCGTTTTATCAAGATTCTCATCCTTCTGTGGTTTTTCTCTCATAACTCAGCTGCAACATAAAACAATACTAAGGCTCTTCATTTCCTTCATACCACTTTTTCCTGATTAACAATGTATGCTATGT
Organism: Coenobita brevimanus; assembly: GCF_032717465.1. NCBI lineage: Eukaryota > Metazoa > Arthropoda > Malacostraca > Decapoda > Coenobitidae > Coenobita > Coenobita brevimanus. The sequence continues at coordinate 59,150,297 of NC_136959.1, read as the reverse complement.
TAATATTTATCTCTTACTATTTCTCAGCATGAACCATGGAGATGGCAATTTTACACCTACGGTACTCATACTAAGTTGTGTACCACTAGGCTAGATGGTGCGGTGAAAACTGCATTAATACTGGTAGTGATCTTGTTAACTAGCATATCGCTATCATAAAATTACACTGTAAATTTTTGTAGGCTACCTACTTAATAAACTGATGACTTTAAACATGCGTGAAACAATGCGCTCATTTTAAGTAATAAAATCCAGAGTTGCTTACCTGCAGGTCTCCGTATCAGCCCTGTCTTAACTTGAGGCAATACAGCTCAATCTTCCAACGTTAATGGAAGGTACGGTAAAGGAGTCTTGAAAAGTGTACGACGAGACTTCTTAAACTGCATTCCGTCGTTAACAAACACCGGGTATGGAATACAATCTTCGTTGCTGGATTGACAACATCTTCTGGATAGTATATTGTATGGGCTCGAAGATCATCAGCTTTATACCCTCATGAGAGTCGTATTTCTTGTTCTTGAGGTGACTGGGGGCGAGGACCAAATGTTAATTACACTAGGCCGCGAGGATCGGTCCTCCTAAACGCCGCCCGGGCCTGGCTGGGATTCTAATGACTTGTCGGTAGTTTTCTGAAGTCGTATACATCTCAAATTACTGTCGTCGGCAAGTGGGGTTGTCCTTCATAAATTCATTAACACAAAAACCACACATAAACTAAGCAACCGACATACTAATCTTAAGACAACTTTTTGAACATGAAATAACTTTCGCATTACCCAAATCAACTCCCTACTACCAATATACATTTGAATCTTACACAGATGACAATTTCCTAAAGACATTATGAATAATAACAATGTACTAATCAACATTTCCATCCACGGTCTCTCCCTTGGAAAAGGAGCTACCTGCAGATGTATCAGCCTAAAATAAAGCAACTGTGAAGAAACCCAGACTGAAGTACTGAAGAGAAGGCTGTTCTCTGTATTTTAGCCAACTAGAATGAATAATATAAAGGAGACAGTTCTTGCATGGCAGCACAGGACTCTTTGCCTTGTTTTCGGTTCTTCCTTGGAAATGAGCTAATTTTGCCGCCGTATCAGCCTACAATGCAGTTATTCTTAAAAAACACGAGTGAAATGTTGATTTTCTCCTGGCTGACTTCTAATGAGTTCTTGTCTTTCTATGTTCCTTTCTTCCTGCTTCCTTTTCTAATTATCCATCTTCCACACTTCCTGCCTGCCCACTTGGCTCCCCTGCCTGTCACCTGCTTCACCCACAGTCCTGTCTTCCTCATGACTTTCTTAACTGCCACTCTGTCCTTCTCACTGCCTCGTTGTCTTTATCCTACCTATATACCTAAGTCCATTCTACCTGCCTCTCTACCTTCTTGACTGCCAACCTACTTGCCTCCCTTACATACTGAATCTTTGTCTTACCCTCCTACCTACCGATTTACCTTCCTCTCTACCTGCCTACCACCATCTCCCGTGTCTTTGTCCTGCCTCATCCATCTACCTCCCTACCTTCGGAACTGCCTTATCACCTTTCTTTGTAACACCTCTTCCACAGCGACTTATTTTGTCTAACAGATGAGCATATTCTTATGTATTTTGCGTAGTATTTATGTGGATATAATTTGTATAAGTGACACACAAGAAGACATTAAGACGCAATACGGAAATTAAATCGCTAGGGAAGAGGCGTTAGGAAATCTCCCACTATTCTAAGTGGCTTCAAGATCATTTGCAACACCTATTCCTTAGCGATTTTTTGTGCACTTAACACCTCAGCATCCCCTTGTATGGTACTGATACAACTATGTAGATAATGAAGTGATATAAATAACGTAAAAGGGAATAGTGGCTATAATATCTATATCTATCTATCTATCTACCTACCTATTGCTTGACGCCGTTATCCTGGAAAGGGCAGCCACAAACAGATCGCCTCCACATCGCACTAGCTCCACCATTTGCTGCCGTGTGTGTGTGTGTGTGTGTGTGTGTGTGTGTGTGTGTGTGTGTTGTGTGTGTGTGTGTGTGTGTGTGTGTGTGTGTGTGTGTGTGTGTGTAAGGGAGGCTTGGTGACTACTGCGTTCCTCTTTCAAACAACATACCTTCGTGTCCACTGAATCAGCCCTTGCCAAAGCAGATATAGTGTCAACCTATGTAGTGGGTGTTTGTCACCTTCACCACGCAGCACATGTTTCCACCCAGCCCATTCAAACCAGTCACTTAGAGGCGAAACACTGACGCACGCATCTCATCACAGCCAGTTACATATTTTCTGTTTCCGCTTCAGCTGTCACTAAAGACCCACCCTCTCGATTCGCCTGCTCGTACTCTGTTGATATGAGGAATATTTTGGCTACCATTTGTCTCCTAAAAGAGAGTCCCGTCCTGCTATACCCCTCCACCCAAACCTACATCCACACCCATACCCACACCCACCCAGCCATCCACCCACCCACACACCCCCTCTCCCTACACACACTAGTCTATATGATTGCATTTGTCTACTTAATTTGAACCTCTTCACTAGGAGAGTTTCCCCGGAGTAAAAGATATGAAGGGGCAGCAAAGGTGAAAAAAAAAAATAAAATAAAATAAAATAAAACAAATTAGTTCCGATCGCGAGATAGGGTCCGGTGTGAGACTAATTCCGACCGTGAGATTAGTTCCGGGTGTGAGATTAGTTCGGACCGTGTGATTGGCTCCGATCAAGGCCAAGATTTAATTATGCCATTAACAAGCGCGCAAACAGTAAAATTTTGACGCCATTCGAAATATGGCAAAAAAGAAAAAAAGTTCATGTAGCCCTAATTCTAATGTACCTGCTTAAAAACCGTGTCGAAACAGCGTTTATCTGTGAAAGAGGTAATTTTTTTTCCTCATACACTCTATACAAGGAATTAATGACAGGTATTTTCGGGATGAGACACCCCAATTTATTTCACCCCATGACGCAAATCAGTTTTTAAAAATTTCGTTTCAGTGTCTGTCACTCTCCTCATCCACGCACCGACACGGGATAATTATAGCGCGTTTATTATTTATTTATTTAGCATTATTTTACCGACATTTTTACCATAAGTGCTCTACGGAACTTGCTTCAATTGTGCCTCCCCTTCACATTTTCTCCCGAAATACTCGGGCAGCTGGGAGAGCCCATGAACTCACACTTTCTTCCCTGCAATGTAGAACCTCAGCTTATCAAAATTCATTTTTCCCCAGAACTACCACTCTCTGGAATTCACTTCCTGGAAGTTGCTTCCCACAAACATTTAATCCACTTTTATTTAAATCCAGTTATTAAAAATATTTTATGAATGAAGGATGCCTTTTGGCACATGGACTAGTTTTTTTTTTTTTCCTTTGTTTCTCCATCATTCTTTTAATTAAAAAAAATTACTTGAAGAATATCCGCAATCCTTCTTAATATCCCCAAATAATACCTTTCAGCTCAACTGATGGCGAAGTATTAGTTTTTTTGGGGGGAAGTGCTTCTCTTTTTTCTTTTCTCTCTCTCTCTCTCTCTCTCTCTCTCTCTCTCTCTCAGCAGATGGTCAAGTATTTCTTATCGGGGGATTTTTTTTTATTCTCTCTCTCTCTCTCTCTCTCTCTCTCTCTCTCTCTCTCTCTCTCAGTAGTCCTACACTGAATGGATTTGGAGGTTTTTAAGCATTTTTACCCGTCCTCTCCCCGGAGAGGCTCGGGGACGGTTACTGTTTTCACTAGGTCTGTTTATCTATCTGTCTGTCTGTCTGTCTGTTAACAACTTTACGCGAAAACTACTGGTGCGATTTTGATTAAAATTACAGGGATGATGGGCTATGACCTTCTGATCACCTGATTAAATTCTGGAACAAATTGGGCCAACGCCCAGACTATAGGACCAAAAAATGTAAATAAAAAAAACGGGCAAAAATCGTTTTTTCGCCATAACTTCTGTCAAATTCGTCATATCGACATGAAACCAAAACCTAAAGGCGCATCTTTCAAATCTGCATCCTATAACATGCCTCATTACATCATGGGGGTCACTCCCCAGTTAGCGGTGGGGAGGTCAATGTCAGGTGCGTTGGGCCTAAAATTACAAAGGGGCATAAAATCTTCAGTTTTCACCCGATTTACTCTAAATTTGATATGTGACATCTCTGACTAGATATCCTGTTGTTTAAACGTCATTACTAAAATGACTGCCGGGGAGGGGTTTGCTGTCCCTTGGCATCGCTTCTTGTTTCCAAAGCGATTTAATAAATATAGGATACAAGAGAATGTTCATATGTAATATGGAAAATAAAGCGTTAAGGAAGAGGTGTTAACAAGCCTCCAATGCCGCCCAGGTCCTCAATCCTGTCCACAGTGCTTTGTGACGTCATATCCTTCACTTCGCCATCAACGTTAACTACACTTGTTTCTCTTTAGGTCGAAATTTATCTTGAATTCCTAGACGTATCAAGAAACTGGCACAAGAATATGGTGCTAATCACGAAGAAGTCCTGTAGAAATGTTTAACCATAGTATTGTCTTATTCCATCACTGAGCTACGGGAAATAAACTGCAAAAGGAAGAGAATCCCCGCCTAATGAAAGTGGATTAATGATCATGACTTATTCTTATTTAACCAATGGAACCACAGTAATGAATGAACGCTATATTTTTCCCACTTTATAGGCTTCAGTTACCTAAGCAGGGTTATGTACGGTCAAGGACAAATGTTCGTATCCCTTTCCACGAGGTACACTTGACACTGTACGTCCCTCACTTTCCTACTGACGCGTCATGTCAAAGAGCATCATCTATGGGTGGACAAACCCAGGAAGCCTCTCTCAGCTTTGGAATATTAGTCAGCAGAGGAAAATTGGAAGCAAAAGAGATGAAATAGTACATCAGAAAGCATTATCCATTGACAGAGAAACATACCAAATCCCTCTCAACTTTGGAATATTACCCACCAAAGGAGAGGTCGAAGTAGAGATGAAATACTAAGCGAACCCCCCAAAAACATCGACTATGGGCAGAAAAACATATTAAGTCTCTCAGCTTAAGGATATCAGCCAGCAGAGGAACGTGAGATGTAGAAGAAGTGATATATAAGACTATCAAAGAGCATTATCTATGGGCAGAGAACCGTACCAAGCCTCTCTCAGCTTAGGGATATTAGCCAACAGTGGAGAGTGATTTTATTTCTTTTCTTTCTTTTTTTTTTTTAACGTGTCCGACTCTGGGCAGAGGCTCAGGGCCTATTTCTTGGGGGCAGTGGTCTATCCCAAGGCCCAGTAGTCCTCCTATACCTCCACATGTCACCACTTCGGCGCTAACACTCACCGCCCATATTGAATACATGCTAGGGCTGTCTCATACAGGACTGGTGTACTGGTATTAGCGGGGATACTTTTACGACATGTCGGCGGGTCATCTGGTAGATCAGGAAAGTCTGCTTTTTAGGAAATCAAATCCTTAAACTGTTCCCTGCCCCAGCCGGGATTCGATCCTGGGTCCATCAGGACTACAAGCCGCCTCTCTACCGATTCAGCCACCGCCTTCCCCTATGATCGGTGATATATTAGTCTACATAGGAAAGAGAAGCAGATGTGAAAGATTAAAATGCCCAGAAAAAAGTTAAGTAGAAGAGGCAGAAGTCGAACTTTTATTTCTAACTGTACAAACCAACTCTTTTCAAACGTAAATAAATAAATGAAAAGAAAACGCGTCGCTTACACCACCAAGCATGACATGATCGAGGAGCTTTTTTTCAAGGTCAGAGGGAGGGCGTATATAACAGATTAATATGTTTGGTTTGTAACAACTCTTTAATGTATATGCATAAAAAACGCATAATATCATATACACAATGCAGGCTCATAGATATGATATATTAATTACACGTATGTAGACACAAGGCACATATGGATACGGCATATTAATTTCACGTAGACACAAATACGATGTGCATTTCACACACACACACACACACACACAGTCTCATAAGGTCCGAATTCATACTTAATAATCGTAAAAGGGAATGTAAACGTCACACAGCCATTTATACAAGGTGTGTTATGGCGCGTCCCTCTGCAGCACCGCGTCACCGGACTGAAGGGTTTAAATCGTTTTCTCTTCCTGTTCCGGTGCAGATCTTCATAACACCTGTTCTCTGGCGATTCATTCTGCATGTGACATTAATGACCACACACACACACACACACACACACACACACACACAAACTAACGACAGAGCACAGTATTAAACAACACAGACGACAATAAACGATACGAACGATAAACAACGGTATTTAAAAAGAAAGACACGCGATCGAGGAAATATAACTTTTCTGTTCGCCATTAGAAGCGGTGAAGTTGACTGAATTTGCACGAGAAAATCTGAATAAGATGGCCGTGTTCAGTAATTCAGAGTCAGATGAGAGATGGAGGGCCGCGTTCGTTTTCAGACTCTACTTTGTTTCTGTCGCCCTCTCAAAGTCACAGCTGTATACAGAGAGAAATGGTCTAAAGAATACTTGAACAGGGTGTCTTGCGTTTGTGGTAGATAGATAGAAAGAGAAATAGATAGAGAGATAGACTGACAGAGAGACAGACAGATAGATGGATAGATGGATAAGCAGATACACAGATAATAAAGGTAATAAGGTAAACACACACACACACACACACACACACACACACACACACACACACACAGAATTATCACTGGATTTTGATACCTATGTAAATTAAAAGAAAAAATAAATACACTGGCACCTTAGCCTATGGGCCATTTTAAAAGCTGGAATCATAGAGACTTTGCAACTCCTTTCTCTGGGCGACTTATTATACGTATTGCACCTCAACACTTCCTTATTTTTTATTATTATCTTTTTAATATCGAAATGCGTTGAATTAAGTAATATACAACAACAGGATTTTTAGGCATAATTGAAAAATAATTAAAATAAGGAATAAATAGCCGAGGAACAAGTGTCACGGAAACTGCAAAGCTTTATTATGCCGTTTTATGTTTTTTGAAAAGTTAATGTATAAGATTTTTAAAAAACTAAAATCATAAGGTGGCTCATAAATCAACACTTAATCCACGTTTAAAGGTGATGAATTATTTAAGTGGCGCTAAACTTTTCTCCTGTCTGTCTGTCTGTCTCTAATAAAGCAGATGGTTTAATACATTTTTTCCGGATGTTGGTGAAACAACATTCCGCCAAACACAAGAGCTATAAAGTATTGGTAACCCACACACTCCTCGTGACACAGAGGCTGTTAACAGAGCTAGTAACAGCATAAATAATTTTCGTCCTCAGCCTGTCGATCAAAATACGGTTATATTAACAATCAAACACTTGCATGAAACCAGTTCTTTCGGCTCAGATAACAGTTCACTAAAATTCATTAAGGACTCTTTATATGCAATCATATTCAACTTAACTATAATAGTAAATACCTCAATTGTCACTGTTCTCTTTCCAAATTCATGGAAACACGCCACTGTCACCCCCCTTTATAAAGCTGGAGACAAAAATAATATCACTAATTATCGTCCCATCTCACTTCTACCAACCTTCTCCAAAATTATCGAAAAAATTGTCTCTAATCAACTCCTGGATTTTCTGGAAACCAACGAACTACTCTTTAATAACCAGCATGGCTTCCGTCCAAAATTATCAACAGAAACAGCTCTCGCTGTACTAACCGATTAAATTTCTAACAACATGGATAATAAACGTATAACTCTCTTAACCCTATGTGATCTTTCCAAGGCATTTGACAGCGTCAGTCATAGCATCCTCCTTAAAAAATTAAAGAAGATAAATGCAGACATTTTTTGGTTCGATAACTAGCAGACACAAGAGTCAATTCGTATAAATAATACAATATCCTCTACATTAAATGTGCCATATGGGGTCTCTCAGCGCTCTATATCTTAGGACCCATATTATTCATTGTATATGTAAATGATATGCAAGAACAGTTTAACAACAGTACCCTTGTACAAAACGCCGACGATACCTTCACAGTGGCTCAGTAAATGAAATTAATCAATTAATGCACAAAACTGAGGAAACTCTGAGTAAGGCCAGAATGTATTTCCTTCAAAACGGACTTTTGCTAAACATAAACAAGACGCAATGCATCTTCATAGGTACACGCCAGTTGATATCATAAATACCTGATGACATTACCATCAATTTTCATGACACCAAACTCCAACCAGCTAACACCGTGAAGAACCTCGGCGTTTATATGGACCGGTACATGACCTTTGATAGTCACATAACTGAAATACGCAAGAGAGTAATGGGAACTCTAATGTTTATTAACAGAATAAAACACTATTTTGATAAAGATACTCGTGTAATAATAATCAAATCTCTGGCATTAAGTCACTTAAACTATTGTAACATTATATGGGGTAGAACCAATACCACTTTGATTGTAAAAGTACAAAAACTACAAAACTTTGCTGCCAAAGTTGCAGACGGAAGGGCCAGAAGTATGATCATGTTACCCCCATTCTTAGAGAACATCAATAGTTAACCGTAAGTAACCTATCAACACAACCTAGCAGTAACTACACTTAAAAAATTACATAATCTCCTCCCAGAGCACATCCTGTCCCTCCGACTGTCAACAATATAACCTGCAGCACAACCAGGCAACGAAATAATTTATATGTTCCAAAAGTTAACACAGACACGGGGACCAGATCACTTTCAGTAGCAGGTCCTAAACTATGGAATGAGCTGCCATCATATATTAAAGAGTCCCATAACCTGTATATATTTAAAGCAAAACTTAAAGACTACCTACTAAGCAAAACTTAACTGTATGGCCCCACAACTAACACAAGAACAACTCTGCCTCAAAGTACTGTTGTCTTAAACCATTTACTGTATGTACAATATGTACCGTATCATTATATATATGCTGTTAGCACGTTAGCACAATGTAAGAAGAATAACCACTTTTCGTGGAAATAGAGGTTTTTAATTTTAATAAAAAATTTAATTTAATTTACCTCTTTCTCTCTCTCTCTCTCTCTCTCTCTCTCTCTCTTAGGGGCGTACCTGAAGAACCTAACAATCGGATTATCTGCCTGATGCCGCATCCTGTGAAGGGATGTCTTCGACGAAAGAACCTCGAGGCGCTTCTGTCCCTACTCAATGACGTACCCTCTGCACACGAGAGAGAGAGAGAGAGAGAGAGAGAGAGAGAGAGAGAGTGTGTGTGTGTGTGTGTGTGTGTGTGTGTGTGTGTGTGTGCGTGCGTGCGTGCGTGCGTGCGTGCGTGCGCGCGTGTGTGTGTGTGTGTGTGTGTGTGTGTGTGTGTGTGTGTGTGTGTGTGTGTGTGTGTGTGTGTGTGTGTGTGTGGCGCCAGGTGTTTGTAGTGGGTTGGGGGAGAAGAGGGGATAAAGAGGAAGAGGTGGGGCTAGGGGGAGGGGGGAGAAGTGTTGGGGGGAAGGAAGAGGGATGAGGGTAGGTGCAGTGTGGGGGGGAAGAGTGGGAGAGGGTGTTTGGGTGAGGGATGTGGGAGGTTTGAAAAAGAGGTGTTTCTGAAAAGATTGGGGGTAGTTGGGGTGAGGAGTTGGAGGGGGTGAGGGGTTAGGTGTTGGAAGGGGGGCTGGAAGGGGGGCGAGGGGGAACGAGCTCCATATATTCCTCCTCTGCCTGACCAGCTCCAGCACAAACACGCCTCCGGGCCGGCTGTCTCACCATGGCTCTCGTGCAGATTTTCCTCCTTGTACTCCTCATCTCCAACGCCATTTCAAACGTAAGATTATTTTCTCAGCTCCGTGTCGTCTCTTACTTCATTTATTCACGGACACAGACGAAGCTGAACGGGGAAGCGGATAGCTATACTTCTTTCACCTTAACTTGGCCCAGAGTTTCGTCCTTTTGCAGCTTATTTCACGTAGCTCAGTGTCAGAAAGGGACAATGTTATGGCTCTACCTGCATCCTTGTCATAGCACATCATATTCTAGTGTTAATCTAGTGTTACAACTTAGCATGCAAGATTTAGAGATGGTAACTGAGAGAGAGAGAGAGAGAGAGAGAGAGAGAGAGAGAGAGAGAGAGAGAGAGAGAGAGAGAGAGAGAGAGAGAGAGTCATATATCATTCTTACCTATTCATTCAGGTATTAATGACTGTTTTCTGGGTCGCCTTATTTCCTGTTTAGCACTATCATGTATTTTTATTAATCAAAATATTAATATAATACTTTCCAACCTCTTGTATCTCGAGAATTATGGCAATCGAAATTCAGGTCCCCCCCTAAAGCAAATCATGGCTGCGCCCTTGTATTCATTTCCGAAATCTCTGTCTGTCTGTCTGTCTGTCTGTCTGTCTCTCTCTCTCTCTCTCTCTCTCTCTCTCTGGTCATAGTGGTCTTGGTGGTGGTAACAGCAGAATAGTAGTAGTAGTCGTAGTCGTAGTAATAGTAGCAGTAGTATCTGATGTTGATACTGTTCTTGCCGTTAATGTTCTGCTTGTTCTTTTTCAGCCACAGGACCCCCCCTCCACCGAAGCACCTCCTATACTGGTTATTGACGATGAGAGAGTAAGTAGCTAACAGACATTTGCTTAACTCTTATTATCCCCCCAACCTCTCTCTCTCTCTCTCTCTCTCTCTCTCTCTCTCCAGTCTTCCTCACCACCCACTTTACTCTCCTTCACCATACACTTCACAACACTTCACTCCTAAAAACACTTCACTCATCCTCACCACACATTTCTCTCTTATTCATCAAACACATCATTTCCATCTGTGCTGATAAAGATATAATTGTGGAAAAAAAAAAATCAAGCTTAATACCTCTCTCTCTCTCTCTTTCTCTCTCTCTCTCTCTCTCTCTCTCTCTCTCTCCTTATTTTTATGGCCGCCAAAACATCTGTGAGTAAAGGAAATGCTCAGCCTACGTTCCACTTCACAGAATGCAATCAACAGCGAAACAGACAAGCCAAACTTCATTTATCTTCCGAGTTACATAACAAAATTAGCAAGAAGAAAAAAAAAGAGACCAAAGTTTGATTTTTTTTTTTTTGCATCTCCAAATTAGCAACGAGAAAGGCCAAAGTTTAATTATTTTTCAGTTTGCATAACGAAATTAGCAACGAAAGAGGCAGGTCAAACTTCGTTTATCTTCAAATTTACATAAACAAATTATAAACGGGACACAACGGCAAAACTTCATTTATTTTCTGGTCTACAAAACGAAATTAGCGACGAGAGAGGAAGAACAAAATTTCGCTCCTTTCAGGCTTGCATAACGAGATAAATAACCAGAAAGAAAGGCCAAGGTTAATTTATTTTTCCAGGTTTCATAATGCATTTAGCAACGAGATGATGGGGTTCAAAGTTTATTTATTTTTCTTTTCTTTTTTTAATTTCATTACGTGCTTCAGTAATTACAGAATTGGGTTTCTGCTTTCTCCTTTGCCATTCTGGGTACTTTTATTTATTTATTTTTTTGACGGAGAGGATGCCTTCACGTGGTGGCACCGATATGACGGGACAGTGGAACTACCCACTTTTACAAATGTTCCCCTGCTCCCCCCCTGTCCCCCGAAAGGAGGATGGTGGACTGCGGAAGAAGAAATGTGACCTATTTTCCATAGACTTGATGTCGAAATGAGCCTGTGGCAGCAACTACTACTTATGATAATAAAGGTTATTTCTATATTTTCCAATCCGAAAACAGTAAAATGAAAGCAGCAAGAATTCAGCACTAATACTAGGAAACTGCTACTAGTATACAAGCGATTTTTACTGTTAGTGAATGGGCGGAAAATTACAATAAACGACCAAGCCCGACTCGACCGTCTCCATCCGAAAAATTATTCGCATTTGTTTCTGTTCAGCTACTTTTCTTTTTTATTTGTATCTTTTGGTGACATGTATATGATTTTTATATATCATACATATTACACTTCTGGAGGATCCGAACACAATTCATAAAAAAGACCTAATCCTGCATTGTGAAAGAAAAGGCGCGGTGTGGCTGACAGGTACCAGTCTAGCTGGCGTATGATACAAAAACAGAGCCTAAAAAGGTCTCTAAACAGGGGTATGATCAGGCAACATCGCCTAGCGTACTGTTAAACACGAAGGGGATCGCTAAAGCCACCCTGGGAGGCTTGGACTAGTTCTCTGTTAGGTACACTGTTTTAAGGGACTCAGAGACAAAGAGGATACTGGGCCCTGCTTACTTTAATATGTTGCAATGCTTCTTTCAGGCACAGGAAGAACCCACCACCACACGACCGCCAGTGCTGATCATTGACGATAAAATGGTGAGTATCGTACACAAGCTTTACAAATTTTTACTCTTTATTCTTATTCAGTACACCCATTTTTTACTCTTCTTCATTCCATGCATCTTTTATCCACAAGCTTCATTCTTATTCACTGCACACGTTTTCACCCTTCTTGACACACTACACTTTCACTCATACTGAAAAGCATCAGTAAATACTGGAACACAGATACATGAGGACTTTTGAAATGGGTTAGCAAAGACGAGAGAGAGAGAGAGAGAGAGAGAGAGAGAGAGAGAGAGAGAGAGAGAGAGAGAGAGAGAGAGAGAGAGAGAGAGAGAGAGAGAGAGAGAGAGAGAGAATTCTTTTTTCTTCTTCGTCTGATTCTCGAAAACTTGTCACACATACTTGACAAGAGCTGCTTAACACTGGGTAACTGAATTATTGTTATTGTTATTATTATTATTATTATTATTATTATTACCACCGTATATTTGGTACATGCTGCATTGCTATAAATCTTCACACAAACACTTGCACCGGATTTTACATAAACTGCTCCTCTTAAAGGACACAGATTATTTTCATGCGTATAATAATCTCCCATTTCCCACCCCACACACACAGCCAGCCACTCCCATGGGAAGGACTTGAATAGTATGGATTTAACATCAAAGAAAAAAAAAATACTCCTCCGTGAAAATAATGTACTCCCTGCAGTACACCACTGGATACAAGGGCACTCCCTCATCCACACAGCCACAATTACCCCCTCCCAGTTGTTACCCCAGGTTCTCACTTTACCTAACAACTCACTAGAGCGGATGGACCGCTGAACCGAGTGACACCAGTTGCCGGCACGGGGACTGAACCCTGGCACTATCGGGTCGCCAGTTTCGTTAGACAGCTAGGAATGCAAACCTCTCAGATAAAAATATCATCCCCATAATTTAGTTCAGATTGCAAAGATTGAAAACTTCCACGAAATGAACCTCAAGACGGTCAAAGAGAATAGGGTTCTCACGAGAGAGACGATGAGATATCCGGTGAGGGGAAATCGGACAAAAATAACCATCCACGTTTCCGTTCAGCTTGCAGAGACTAAAAACTTCCACCAACCGAACTAAGAGACAGTCAATGGACACAGAGTTCACGAGGGCGACACAGTTCTACCTGACGAAAACACACAGGGGCTCTGGTGGAAAGGGTCGCCATAAATAATCATCCACCTCAATCATCCACTCTCCGTTTGGCTTTTGCAGTTTCAAGACTTCCACGAGACGAACCCAACAATGATCAACGGGCACAAGGTTCACGAGGGCGACATGGTACTGACGGAGGAGCAGTGGGAGGCCTGGGTGGAGAGGAAGGCCATAACTGGCACAAGTTACCGCTGGCCGAAGGATGCCAATGGTATTCCTCGAGTGCCTTACCGGTTCATTGACTCCAGTTTAGGTAAGTCTGCAGATACTTTCTTTTATCATCTTGCTTATTTTCCTTTCTTTATCTCTTTCTTAATTACTTTACGCTTTCAGTACAATTACTCCAGCTTAATGAAGTCTGCAGAGACATGTTTTTCTTCCTTTTCTTATCTAAGTTAAATTGATACTTTCACTTACGGCAACAACTGCGATTTTAAGTAAGGTTAGAACGATGAATATATTTATGGCTGGGGCGATCTTATTTAAGGTTAGGATTGTTTAACAAATATATGATGGCCTAACTTTCCTTTAAAGACACTGTCACGATTGCATCCGCCATTGCTCACTGGGAAGAAAACACGTGCATCAGGTTCGACCAAACGACCGACATCAGCCAACCTCACCTGCGATTCATCTATGGTAATGGTTGCTACAGTTACGTCGGTCGCATAGCCGCCTGGTCAGGCCAGGACATTTCCATTGGAAACGGATGTAACACAGTAAGTTATGACTGATCTGTTTTCTTCTATAGCGCGTTTACTCTGACCTGGCAAAGATCTCTAAATCTCTTTTAGCTCGGTTAGGGACGAAGCGTAGTCAGACTGAAGGACTGATTTACGTAGTAACCATGGAGACTCACTTCTACCCGGGTTCAATTCTTAGGCAGGTCAGTGTTGGACAAGTGGGTTTCACCTCCTGTCCCTATTCACCCAGTATTATAAGTGGGGACTTAGATAACACCGAATGAAGTGGGCCGTACTCCAAGGGAAAACTGGGACTTAGATGAGCGAGTCTGCCTTTATGACCCTCGTGTATTTAATAGGTAATAATTGAAGGTCTCCTCTTCTTCCTCCTCCTCCACTTCCTCCTACTCTTCTTCTTTCTCAGCTTGGGACTGTGGCGCACGAAATCGGCCACGCAATAGGCTTCCGCCACGAACAAGCCCGCCCAGACCGGGACACCTACGTGAAAATCCACCTCGAAAATGTCGAAAGCGGGAGGGAGAATAACTTCCTGATTGACGCGTCTGCTAATGCCTACGGTGTTCCCTACGACTACAGCTCTGACATGCACTACGGAACGAAGGTCTGTCTCACTTGGCTATGTATTCGTCAAACTGACACGATACAGGAGGGGTATTCATGCTGCATAACCATCACATTCTTTTTCATATTGCCTTTAAAAATTCAGAGCTCGTCCACACTTCTGCTCTCTCTCTACGAATCTCATTTTCTCACACCTTTGCACTCATTTTCTTTAATGGGAATCTGATTTTTAATAACGTTGTCTTGATGTTGTCTTTACTCCTTTCTCTCCCGGATACCAGTACTTCACCAGTAACGGCCTACCCACCATCACCACCATCGACCCCTTCCAGAATTATCGCATTGGACAGCGTGATGGTCTAAGCTTCAGGGACATCAAACTCGCTAATATAATATACGACTGCATAGGTGAGGTAATGTGTGTGTGTGTGTGTGTGTGTGTGTGTGTGTGTGTGTGTGTGTGTGTGTGTGTGTGTGTGTGTGTGTGTGTGTGTGTGTGTGTGTGTGTGTGTGTGTGTGTGTGTGTGTGTGTGTGTGTAGAGAGAGAGAGAGAGAGAGAGAGAGAGAGAGAGAGAGAGAGCAATGTCAGTGAAGATATGCTAAGCCTGGTAACAGACTCATGGAATGTAAACAATCTCCTATTTAATGGGGAAGAATCAGACTGAATGTTTGTTACAAGCGAAGTGCCGCAAGGTATAATTTTGTGTCCCATTCTGCATCCGTCATCTTCTCCTTCTCGACAGGTTTGTAGAACTCTGCCTGCATCCCCTGCTCGCTAAAAAAAAAAAAAAAAAAAAAAAAAAAAAAAAAAAGCTCACATCATAAAAGGTATCTTAATCTTCATCTTCATCATCTTTACAGAGCTGTGGAATTCTTCCTGCCCCTCGCCCCCTACTTGCCAGAACGATGGCTACGTGGGCTCGGACTGCACGTGTCGCTGTCCACCTGGCACGAGTGGCAGCACCTGCGAGACAGTCACCGGCGACTATTACGGTAAGACTATTGCTACCTGTCACAACGCCCTGGCTGAAGTGAAAGCCATCCAAAATTCTAATCCAGTGATCTGCAAGCTACAGTTGCAGTGAAGCCTTCAACGATCAGAGCGCCTTCGTAGTTGTGAAGGTCTTCAGTATCTATGGACAGTGGCTAGAACCCTCCAGACGGAGTGAAGGTGTTCCATAGATTTGGGTCATCGGTCAGCATGAAGCAAGTTAGAGTGAGGATCTTGTGCAGGTTCGATTCACTGGTTACAGCGAATCCAGTCAGAGTGACGGACTTTCAAAGGATCGATCCAATAGCCTGAATGCTCCAGTCGGAATGAAGGTCTTCTATATATGGGTTTGATTCTTAAGAGGTGACTGCAGGGCTTGTCAATCATGTAATGTTACCATGGCAAATAAGGTGAGTGTATATATATATATATATATATATATATATATATATATATATATATATAGAGAGAGAGAGAGAGAGAGAGAGAGAGAGAGAGAGATTGGGGGAGTATTTATATATTTACCTTTTTATTTTTACAGGACCATCGACAGACGGCTGTACTGAAAATATAACTACGGAGGGCACTGTGTCGTCACCAAACTTCCCGAGCAGCTCCCCACAGGGTCAGTCATTTAATTATGGACTATCTTACTCTCTCACTCTTCCTATTTCACTCTCTTGCTCTGACTGTTTCATTTCTCACTCTTCCCAGATCACTATTTTATCCATTAATTTTAGACCTATAAACTCAATCAAGATTACGTGGTGCACGAGGTGGTTTGTTTGTTTGTAAAGGCCCCGTAATAGTTCTTATCATAATTTCTCTTTCTTCCCTCCCGCTCCTCTTCTCCACGTTACCTTCTCTGTCAGTCTATCCTTGCTTTATTCTCTCTCTCTCTCTCTCTCTCTCTCTCTCTCTCTCTCTCTTTCCCGACTTCACCTCAGGATTCCACGGGCTTGGGGACGCTAAAATCCTTCCTAAATCTTTCTCCAGGCCTTCGATGCAGCAAGGTGATCACAGCCCCACCCTGCCAGCTGCCTCGCCTCACTTTCACCAGCTTTAGTCTCTACAGCAGAACCACCCACTGCAACTCTGCCTGCTGCTATTACGACAGTCTTGAAATTCGGAACAACTACCCTCTAACTTCGGAGGCGTAAGTTATCTGGCCTAATCTAAGTTGATCAAACATGGCCTAAACAAACACTAGCCTACCCTACCCTACCCTAACTGAATCTCACCTTACCAAATATAACATACCCTACCCAAACCTAACCTAATCTGACCTACCCTACCCTAACTGAACCTCGCCTTACCAAATAGAACCTACCCAAGACTACCCTACCCTACCCTATCCTAACTGAAACTAACCCAAATCTACCCTACCCTACCCTGCCCTGACTTGTAAGTGATCTAACCCTTCTTAAACTTTCAAGTAATGCATTCTTGTCCATAAACTAAGCTGAATGGGGTTTGTGATCTTCGTCAGATAGAGTAAAACGCGCTACAGTAGAGGCATTTCCTACAATTGCATCCTTCTTAGATTTCCAAGTCATTAACTGAGCTAAAGGGGGTTGGTGATCCTTGTCATATTAGGGTAAAACACACTACGCTACAGTCTTTTTCAACATTTACACCCGTCATTAATTTTCAGGTACTGCGACACGGAGATACAGAACGGGAATACTTTTACCGGCACGTCCAGAACAGTGGTGATTTTCTACTACACTAGTTCGTCACTTGCATCATGGTCTGCCACCCTTACATTTGTACCTGACGACACATGCAGGTAAGAACACTATTATTATTATTATTATTATTATTATTATTATTATTATTATTATTATGACTATGATTAGATGACGACAACGGCGACGACGACGAAGAAGACGATGATGATGATGATGATGATGATGATGATGATTATTATCCCACCTCCTCTTCTTCAACCAGCAACAGCAGCAGCAGCAGCACCACTACCACCACGACCACAACCACCAGCCCCACCACTCCAGCACCTTCGCCGACATGTGGTCTCCAGCAAATAGGAAATGTTTACTACTGGTCGTCTCCCTATTTCGACGGCTCAACCAACTACCCCAATAACTTTAAATGCGGACTTTACGGTACAGTGGTACGTAACATTCCATTACTTCACGTAGGTCAGTGGCAGGAAAGTACAAGTAATGCTACAGCCCTATTTCCTAACCATGGCACTTCTTCGTGACGAACCTCAAATTCTAGCACTTACAACATGGCAATTTTACATCACGTGAAGAAAAAATATTAATTTCTCTCTCTCCCCCATTTTTAACTTTCTCTTCCTATTCCACCTTCTCTCTCCCTCATTTTCACCTCTATCCCCGTTTTCACTTTCTCCCCCATTTTTCACCTTCCCCTTTTTTTCATACTATCTCCCTCCTATTTTTCATTTTCTCTCCCTAATTTTTACCTTCTCTCTCCCTCCATGTTCACTTTCTCCTCCACTTTTCACCTTCGTCTTTCTCTCTCCCCCATTTTTTGTCTTCTCTTCTTCATTTTTATTTTCTCTCCCTCATTTTCACCTACTCTCTCATTTTTTCCTTGCAGCCTCCGAGCATGCTAACCGTATCAGCTGTGTCCTTCTCACTGCAAGATCCCGTTGCAAGAGCTGGCACGTGCAAAGACTACGTAAAGCTACACCACCTCTACAACCGCACAGAAACGTGAGAGAGAGAGAGAGAGAGAGAGAGAGAGAGAGAGAGAGAGAGAGAGAGAGAGAGAGAGAGAGAGAGAGAGAGACAGACAGACAGAGACTGTAATGAGAATGACAACAACGATAACGATACTTACGATAACTATAACAACAATGATTTAAAAAAATAAATACATACATAAATATATACATAACGAACAGCTAAAATCCTGGCCCACGAACGCATATCGCCCGCCATCACTTAATATCCAGGACATCAATCCTTAGGCAACAGGAGGCACATTCTTGCAGCTTCGCCAAAATTTCATCAGTTCAGTACCGTCCACAAAGTCTGCATACAATTTGCTAACTTAATTTTGAGATATTTTGGTAACACACACACACACACACACACACACACACACACACACACACACACACACACACACACAGATGCAAGCGATTACACTGATGTCTCGCTAAGCGGCCGATAATACTTGTACTAAAGAGGCTAACTATGCTCCCTTGTTCCGCAGGTGGTGTGGAACGCAGAGTGGCCTGCTGTTCCGCTCTCCCGCCTTGGACTTCGAAGCTGAATTCAGTACAGACAGTTCGATCACAGCGCCTGGGTTCAACCTGTCCTTCACCCTGGGTACCTGGCCCCCCTACAACTGCCACGAGGTCAGTCCATGTACAATCCAGGACAAAAATAACGATACACTCAACCTGTATGTATGTATGTACGAGTATGTATTATGTACACCTGCGGACAGAGAGAGAGAGAGAGAGAGAGAGAGAGAGAGAGAGAGAGAATTTACTTTTACATGTCGGTGGGGTATGTGAATGATCAGTACGGTGTGTTTTTACGAAATTCTAATCATCAGACTGCTGCCTGCCCTAGCCTGGCACCGAACCAGCATCTAATGAGGCAGCACACCACTTCCCAGCCACCTAACCATCACTGCTGCAACTATGAATTAGCTTAGTTAATTTTGCTCCTAGAACAAAGGATGATGATGATGATGGTAATGATTCCTATAGTATTATTAACAGTGCTGTTGTTGCTGTTAATATTATTATTATTATCATTATTATTATTATTATTTTTTTTTTTTTAACTGCTACTACTACTACTATTATTATTATTATTGTTGTTGTTATTTCAGGTTATCACCTTGTCAGCGGGAGAGAGGTTCGTCCTTGTAACTCCTAATTTCCAAGACCGAGATGCGAGGACAGACCCTTTCTACTGCCAGTATCACCTCATAGTAAGTTTTTCTCTTCTACGTGCCACCCACCTTCTCACGTCACCACCTGGGCGTCAATACCCACCGTCCAAGCTGAATATATGTTCCTTAAGGCCCTTACTTCTATGTGCCACTCACCTTTACATGTCACCACCTGGGCGCCAATATCCACCGTCCATACTAAATATATGCTACATACATTTCTTAATAATCTACGTACTGTTATCATATATTCCAAGCACCTGTATCTCAAGAATAACACCCTTAGTATTAGTTATCATTATTATTATTATTATTATAATAATAATAATAATAATTATTATTATTATTATTATTAGCCTCCTCCTCGTCCTCCTCCTCCTCTTCCTCTTCCTCATCATCATCACCATTATTATTATTATTATTATTATTACTATTATTATTATCCACCACCAGCACCTCCTCCTCCTCCTCCTCATCATCATCATCATCATCATCATCGTCACCATCACCACAACCACTCTCCTCCTCGTCGTCGTCGTCGTCGTCGTTGTCGTCGTCGTCCTCCTCCTCCTCCTCATCATCATCATCATCATCCTATTCCTTATCACCATCACGTCTTAATTCCAGGCACCACAGGGCAAGAGGATCAAGGTGAAAAAATTGATCACCAAGATGAAGGACGCGCCATCTTGCACGAGGGAATTCATGTTGCTGAACGGAGACATGGAAAGCAGGTATCCAGCAGCCACTAGCAAGATATTCTGCGACACCCAGAAACGAAACTACATCATGACCTCCAGGACCAACGCCCTCTACGTGGCCTACCAGAAGGACTACGGGCAGACGTCGCAGTTGTCGCGTGGGTTTAAACTCATCGCTAAAGTGGTGTAGAGGCTGCTGTGTTTTGGAGAGGAGGAGAGAGCGGCGGATATTCGTTTTCTATACCATTTTCTTTGCATTACATGGCTTCAAGTTTGCTTTTACGGGATGATCGTCCTTCAACTCTTCCTCCCCGCTCTCTAACCTAACTTAATCTAAACCAGCAGATTAACCTAACTAAAAAAAAAAAAACTAATCTAACAAACTAGCCTGACAAACTAACATAACCTGATACTAGCAAAAGAAGCCTAACTTAACCCAGATTTTCCTGGATAAGAAAATATGAAAAAAAAAAAAAAAAAATGGACGGAAATCAATGCCCTGGGATGTCTTTGTTCTCCCCTACAGTTCAAAAATAACCCCCTAAACTGAAGGGAAAAACAGTGTAATTAGCGAGAATAAAATGTGTAATTAACGGAAACAGGATTTTATGTCGAAAGATCAGTTTCTCGACCAAATATATTCCATGCAGCAATACTGTTTTTAATTTTCCTTCACATTAAGGTTTGTATTCTCGATGGTAAAGGAAGCTCCCTAACACCTCTTCCTTGTCGATTTATTTTTGGATATGGCTAGTTAATATCTTATAGTACGATATTTAGGCTGAGAATGGTGATAGTAGAATAATTTAAGAAACACAGAAGATGGTCAGATGTAATAAGTAAGTCGCTTAGGAAGATGTGTTAGGGAGTTTCCTTAACCAAAGAGAATACGGATCCCAAAAGACATATACTCTGTTCACCTTAACTTGGCCTAAAACTGCCCTTTCACCAACTTGACTGCTGGGCTGTACCGTAAGAGTTGCAAAAGAATGAAAATACAATAACAAATATATACATAAAACGAACGAGAATGGAAGAGAAAGAAAAACAGATATAAAAAACGAGGGGACGAAGCTGGGAAAAAAAGAAAAGAAAAGAACAGGGAAAAATTAAAAAAACAGCTGATGAAAGATGGGTATGAAGCCCAGTTTCTCTTTCTCCATCCTCTCCCTATGGTCAAACGATCTCAAGGCGCTTCTCATTAACGCATTAAGTCACATCCACATTAATTCACACCCTCTTCTCCCATGCAACTCTCCACTCCATCCCTCCATCTTATGCTTGTTCTGCCCTTCCTCCTCTTCTCCTCTGGCTCATTCACATACACTCTTCAAGCCAGTCTCTCATTCTCTATCCTCTCCATATGGCCACATCATCTCAGAGTAGTTCTCTCAACGCTTTAAGTCACATCCACATCAACTCACACCCCCTTCTCTCATATACAGTATCTCTCCATTCCATACATTAACTCACACCCCATTCTCAAATATACGAGTATCTCTCCACTCCACACAACTCACAAACCCCATCTCACATTTCTCTCTTCACTCCATACATCAACTCACAACTCCTCACATATCTCTCCACTCCACACATCAACTCGCAACCCCTTCTCTTATACATCTCCCACTCCATACATCAACTCACACCCCCTTCTCTCATTTATCTCTCCACTCCATACGTAAATTCACACCCCGTCTCTCACATAAATATCTGCACCCCACTCCTCCATCTCATTTGATATTCTTGCAATCTAAGAGACGGTATTCTTGAACTCTGATATTTAGTAAGGAAGGGGTTAGTAAAGGCTACGTCTAACTCTTGTTCGAAAAGTATCTCCAGAGCGTATTAACATTGTCTGATGATAGCAAAAATAAAGATGAAAATAAATAAATAAATAAGTCCTTGGCGTGAATTGGCTGAGCAAGGTAGGAGGAAAACTTGTTCAATTCTCCTAAAAAATTCAAATACTTTAAATTAAATGTGTGTGTGTGTGTGTGTGTGTGTGTGTGTGTGTGTGTGTGTGTGTGTGTGTGTGAGAGAGAGAGAGAGAGAGAGAGAGAGAGAGAGAGAGAGAGAGAGAGAGAGAGAGAGAGAGAGAGAGAGAGAGAGAGAGAGAGAGAGAGAGAGAGAGAAATATTGTTACGAAAAATGTGAAGAAATGATAATGTGGATAGGAATGTAAAAGCTTGACTCCTTCAGACTCTCTCTCTCCCTCTCTCTCTCTCTCTCTCTCTCTCTCTCTCTCTCTCTCTCTCTCTCTCTCTCACTCGTTGGTGCGCATACTTGGTTCGTAGGAGTGCCTCTAAGAAATTTATCTCTGTGACATTCGCCTAAAAGCTCAGTCATGTGTGTGTGTGTGTGTGTGTGTGTGTGTGTGTGTGTGTGTGTGTGTGTGCCAGAAGCTAGTACACATAAAAACGGACACGAATAGGAGTCACAAGCACATTTACTCTTTGTTCTACCTACCATTCAAACTCTATTTAATTCTTTCTACGTCCACACCTTCATTTAGCTCAAAAAACTACTTCAACATCTGCAACCCTTTCACAATTAGGCCGCTTTCACAGCCTCTATTAAATTATCTGAGAGCAACGAAGAACAGTGTTAATGACGGGGTGAAATGTATTAAACCGCCGAGTATGAATTTTGAAATCTCGGGGGATGAAAATATGTGTGTGAGGGAATGAAATAATGAACAAAGAGGAGGAAGATGAAGAAAGATTGACGAATGTGGGGTAGAAACAGGAGGATGGCCAATGGTGGTCGAATAACAGGCAGAAAGAGGAGGAGGATGTCGAAAGCTGAACGCATAAGACGCAGAAAAAGGAGGAGGAGGAGGAGGAAAGATGGACGACTAAGAGGCAGAAAGAGGAGGAGGATGGCGAAAGGGAAAGAGGACGTGGAGGATGAAAACTAGAAGAAAAGGAGCCAGAAATTCCTTGACAACACACACACACACACACACACACACACACACACACACACACACACACACACACACACACAAACTCGGTCATTGAAAGAACTATAATGTGTTTGTTCCAACCTGACAAAGATCTCTAACCCCTTCCAGCTCAGTAGATGGCCAAGTGTTGTGAAACTGGAGGGCTGATTTGTTTAATAACCAAGGAGACTCACTCCGACGCTATAACTAAGGCTCATCGACTTTCATGCAACCAAGACTTAGCAGTATCGATGTTGCAATGGCGCAGTTAAGTCAGATAAGAAAAACAGTGCAGAAAGTGTGAGACTGTGATAATATATACAAGATGTGTGAGATCGTATGACGGGAAGCAAGAAAGGATGACAGGAGACAGATGAATCACACACACACACACACACACACACACACACACACACACACACACACACACACACACACACACACACACACACATCCATGCAAAGGTCACAGTCAAAGTCTCTGGCAGAAGAGAGATAAAATGACAGACAAGAAAAATGGGCTTAAGTATGTGTGAGGAAATGAAATGACGGGGTACCAAGAGGATGATGGAGGGAAGAAAAGAAAAAAAACATACATTCAAAGGAGGAAAAACTCTGTTGTCAGGGAATACGAGGAATAAAAATATGAGAGAGATCATCGTCATCATCATCATCATCATCATCGTCATCATCATCATCACTAGGATCATCATCACTATCCATGTCATCATCATCATCATCTGCCATCACCACCATCATCATTTTTGTCATCATCACCACCACCACCACCACCACCACCACCACCACCACCACCATCATCATCACCTCCACCACCATCACCATCATCATCACCTCCACCATCATCACCATCATCATCATCACCACCAGTATCACCTTGAACTTCCTGCCTAAGGATAATGTGAAGTACGATCCAGGAACAAGGAAAGAGTTAGAAATGGGACAACTATCCACACCGCACCCTGTACAATGGGCCACACACTCATTCACACATCACTCAAGCCCCTGGAATCCTGGCTCCACCTCTAATGAATGAGTTAGGTGAGGAAATCAAGTGACAAGGTGGCAGAGAGGGCGATGACGAAAAGACTGGGGAATGAAAGGTGTGTGTGTGTGTGTGTGTGTGTGTGTGTGTGTGTGTGTGTGTGTGTGTGTGTGTGTGTGTGTGTGTGTGTGTGTGTGTGTGTGTGTGTGTGTGTGTGTGTGTGTGTGTGTGTGTGTGTGTGTGTTTTAGGTGAGGAAGAAGGAACCAAAGGCAATGAGCCCGCAATACTGTTCCCTCCAAGAGAAAAACAAAATACAAGAGAAAGCCAAATTCAAGATCCATTCATTTCGAGATGCCTGGACACACTGCGTTTGAAAGACTGGAGATCATAGGAAGCAGGAAATACAGACAGAGGGAGACAGTTCCAGAGTTGACCTGCTGCATAAATGAAGGACTGGGACTAACGGTTGACTCTTGCATTAGAGAGTTGGACAGAAAAAGGGTGAGAGTTTGCTGCTAGACGGGTGCTACGCGCCCGTCGTAGAAGTGGAGGAATGCATGCAGACAGTTCAGAGAAACAGTGACCACTGAAGTAGCGACAGAAAAGAGATAAAGATGCAACACTGCGGCGAAGAAACAGAGGTTGAAGGGAGTCAGTAAGAGGGGGAGAGTTAATGAGACGAAAAGCCTTTGACTCCACCCTATTGAGAAGAGCTGTATGTGGGAAGCCTCCCCATACATGAGAGTTGTACTCCACACAGGGGCGGATAAAACCCCTGTATAGAGTCAACAATTGTGCAGGGGTAAAGAAGGAACGGAGTCGGCTTAGCACACCCAATCGCTTGGAAGCAGATTTTACAAGAGATGTAATATGATCTTTCCAAGACAAGTCCCGAGCAAATGAAACCCCAAGCATGTTCAACGATGATGCAGGATTAAGTTGAGTATTATTAAACATAAGTGGGTATACCTGTGGAAGATTTTGTCAGGTTGATAGGTGCAAAAACTAAGTCTTTGATGCATTAAAAACAACCAGATTATTTTTACCCCAGTCGGAGATACGAGCCAAGTCAGACATTAGGTGTGCCATAGCCTCATCCCTTGCCTGCTGAAGTAACTGCTGAGATGGACGTTGTGGGAATCGAATGGAAAGGTGAAGGGTGGAGTCATCAGCGTATGAGTGGATAGGGTTAGATGTACAGCTTAGAAGGTCATTGATGAATAAAAGGAAGAGAGTTGGTGATAGGACAGAGCCCTGAGGAACACCACTGTTAATAGATCCAGGAGAAGAACGATAGCCGTCTACAACAGCGGCTATAGAACGACCAGAAAGGAAGCTAGAGATGAAGGCACAGATAGAAGGATAGAGACCGTAAGAGGGCAGTTTGGAAATTAAAGATTTATGCCAGACTCGATCGAAAGCCTTTGAGATGTCAAGTGCAATGGCAAAGCTTTCGCCAAAGTCCCGAAAGGAGGATGACCAGGATTCTGAAAGGTAGGTGAGAAGATCGCCAGTGAAGCGTCCCTGACGGAACCCATACTGACGATCAGAAAGAAGGTTGTGATAGGAAAGATGCTTTAAAATTTTTCTATTAAGAATTGTGTGTGTGTGTGTGTGTGTGTGTGTGTGTGTGTGTGTGTGTGTGTGTGTGTGTGTGTGTGTGTGTGTGTGTGTGTGTGTGTGTGAGAGAGAGAGAGAGAGAGAGAGAGAGAGAGAGACGTGGTTCGGTTAAAAAAGTTTATCGATATATATGTCCACGGCCGTACCTAGCATCATTATCGTGCTTTGTGACGCTCTTGGGCACATATTCTTGTCAGCTCAAATCTATTTCCTCGTTTCCATACCTTTTTTACTCTAAATTGGTCTAAAATTGCCATCACTCCATATTGACTGTCGAGGTGTAGCAATACATAATCCTAGAATATGGTGCTAGTCAAGAAGAGGTGATTCAATGGACGTAGAGCCGAAGTATTGTCTTTTTCTGCCACTGAGCTACGTGACATAAGCTGCAAAAGGACGAAACTCTGGGCCAAGTTAGAGTAAAATATATAGGGAATCCATGTACGTTTAAGAAATTACAAGTAAAATCCAAGACTATAATTAGGTACAAAAATGGAATATAAAACGCTACGCAAGGAGTGCTAGGAACTCAACTACAGCTCATGCGAACACCATCTACATTACGCGTTTACGCCTAGTAGCTTAGTGCTCTCCAAGACACCGTGCAGAGTGGGTGTGTCTAGCTGCTGTCTCCGCGCACCACCTCAGTTAACTTCAAGGAGACCTGCCCGGGGACGGAGTGAATACCGCTGACTGGTTACAGGTTGGTTACTACAGTCTGCTCATCCTAACTTGACCCAGATTTTCGTCCTCTTGCAACTTATTTCCCGTAGCTCAATCCCAGAAAAAAAAAAAGTTGCGGCTCTGCATTCTTTCCATAACACAGCGGTTATCATGATATTTTTATTTTATTCTATTATTAAAACTTAGACTTCGAGATACAGATATGAAAATTTTAGGCAACTTAGAGTGAAAACAGCACAGCCTTAATACTGCCAGGTAGTCATCATCAGGGGGAAATTCCAATCCCTTCTCAACGAAAAGTCTTAAGTTGCAAAAAACCGTCAAGATTAGGGTCATCGTACTGAAGGAATGCTGTCCTTGAGGTGTCGACCTCCACCACTAGCGATACGTACTTTTGTCTTTCTTCTCTCTCTCTCTCTCTCTCTCTCTCTTTTTTTTTTTTTACCTCCAAGTCATTCACAATCAAAATTTTTCCAGTAGGACCTGGTTCAGTTTCAGGACAGCATATACTGAGTCAGGGAGTAGGGCCATCAAGGAATTTTAAATGATAGTTTCACGTTAATAGATTTCGCTTTTATTTTATTTATTTATTCTTTTGCGTGGAATACGACACTACCACTCTGCATCTTTTTCCACAGCACCTGTTCGTGAATAGCATCATTCTCTGCTGCTAATGTATTATTACAGCTACGAATTCGAGATGGAGAGAGGACAATTTTAAGCCGACATACTGTGAAATGAGCAGAGTAAATGCAGCCCCCTCCCCAAGGGTATTACAGGGCCTTTCAAAAGTAGTTATTTAAGTAGTGCAAGATTCCAGTGGCTACTTCGTTTAAAAGAAAAAAAGAAAAAGAAAGAAAGCCAGTGTCATGGTATCCTCCTCTGACCTATATCTATCTGTGCTGTCATATCTGGCCTACACATGACATATTTCCAAAAGTTCAACACTTCCTTTACTCCATCTTGTGTTCTGATAAACGCCATGGGTCATTCTTTTTAACTAGGGGGAGATTTTTGTGCTTTTGCAGCTTACTTTCCGTAGCTCAGTCGCGGAAAAGATAATACTATGGCTCACCGATTCTTTTCGTAGTACTTCTTCGTGACTAGCATCATATTCTCGCGTCAACCTCATGTTATCGCTCAACCTTCAAGATGGAGAGATGGTAATTTTAGGCCTATAGTTTTTTCACCTTAACCTGGACCACATATTCGTCGTTTTGCAGCTTATTTCCCCATTTTTCTTATTCATTTATTTTTTTCTTCCACTGTTCTGTTGTAAAAAAAAAAAAAAAGTGGCAGAAAAAAAGACAGTACCGTATCATGGCTAAACATCCATTTCACGGCACTTCTTCGTGACTGGCATTATATTCTAGTGTTATTTTCCTGTTATGGCTCAATATTCAAGATGGAGACATTGTAATATTACGCCTTGTTACAGTGAACAGAGTACAGAAATGCATCATCATACTGACACCGGCAATTTCTATTTTGCAAAGTGTTCCGTTATAGCAGATATGTTTAGGGACTAACTTTACTAGGTTCATCTTAACTAGGCGTAAAACTGCCATCTCTCCATCTTGAATTCTAATTTGTAACAAGAGATTAACGCTAGAATACGGCGCTTGTCACGAAGAAGTGGCATGGAATGGATGTAGAACTATAATATTTTCTTATTCTACCACTGAGCCAAAGGAAAAAGCTGCAAAAAGGATGAAAATCTTCGTCTTCTTATATTGAATAAACTGAGGGAGTAAAACTGCCATCTCTCCATCTTGAAATCCCAGCTGTAACAGATGATTAACACTAGAATACGGCGCTAGTCACGAAGAAGTGGCATGAAAAGGATGTGGAGCCATGGTATCATTCGGCCACTGAAGCACGCGTTGTGTGTGTGAGTGACGAGCTTGGGACAAAGTGAATAAGTGAAAAGGGAAAGGGTAAAGCAGCGGTATGCCTCAGTAATGGAAGGGTTGGTGGGGTAGGGGGGTTAGGCTGGGATGATTCAACGCTGTGTCTAGGCAACTTAACTGGGGTGGTGGTGGCTGAGTGGTAAAGTGCTGGGCTGCTGGCTGAAAGGACGGAGGGGCAAGAGGCACTTCAAGAATTTCATTAAAACACCCTCCCTCGGATAATATCATACCATCCTTGACTGAGACAGGCCTAGTGTGTGTCAGTATATATTTTTTGTCTTTATTAGGAATCGGATATGTGTGTGTGTGTGTGTGTGTGTGTGTGTGTGTGTGTGTGTGTGTGTGTGTGTGTGTGTGTGTGTGTGTGTGTGTGTGTGTGTGTAATTTCAGTGCCACCACACGAAGGCCACCAGCACTGACGTCATCGTACTTAAATGAGGTTAAGACTTGCGCAAGAGTTGAAGTGTCGCGCCTAAGCATAACATGGCCTCAATTTCACCCACCCCCCATCTACAACCTCAAATTTCCAGCTCACTCACCCATGGCAGTCTCCTTCTCAGTATACACAGGCTCCCCAACACCTCTTCCTTAGAGATTTATTTTTGCTACGGTTGCGGTCATTCCTTCTTTTACATACTCCTGAGACCGTATTCTCGTTGGGCTCCCTGCACCTCTTTCTCAGCGATTCATTTTTGGATATGGTTGGTTAAAATATCCATTTGCACGCTATTTATGCAGAGTATGAGCATATTAGAAGGATTTATATTACACAGACTAAGACAGTATGGTGTAATAAGCAAACTAAATCGCTTAGGAAAAGGCGTTAGGGACTTCCTTATCCCGCCGACAATACGGGCTTTGAAACTGAGCTTAAATTTTGCATAATCTGTTCACTCTATATCCCTTTTACTTTAACTTGGCCTAAAAGTCCCATCTCTCCATCTTCAAGGCACGGTTATACCAACAGATTAACAATGGAATATGGTGCTAGTCACGAGGAAGTGCTGCGGAAAGGACGAAGAGCCTTATCATTGTCTCTTTCAGCCACGGAGCTACGCGAAATACGCAATGGTAGTAAATATAAACAAACAATGCCAAGTGTAAAAAATTAAGTAAACAAAAGTACATACTAAGAAAGTAAACACAGTAAACACATGAAATAAACATAAAGTAGAGAAAATTAAATACTCAAGACGTAAACATTAAAAAAAAGTAGAAGTGTAGCCACTAAACAAAAGCAAACTCTCAACAGACAAAAGCAAACACAAGTAAACCCAAGCAAACCCAAGCAAACACAAGTAAACACAATGCATGAGATGCTGGAGTGCCTTCTTAGCTGACAAGATTATGGTGCTAAATTTGGTGCCACTTCATCACTCTCACTCACCCTATTTTTTATTGTCTCATTCACCCTCTCTGTCACTTTCATTATCACCCTTTATCACCCACACCCTCACTCACTCATTTTCACCCACTCACTCTCTTTCCCTCATCCACTCTCTCTATCACCCTCATTCTCACCCACTCACATTCCTCATGCTGATCCACTCGCTCACTCACTCATCCTCACCCACTCATACGCTCAGCCAGTCACACTCCCACTTCGTATGCTCCCAACTACCCTAGAGTTAAGTCCACAGTTATAATCATGTTCAGCTTTCCACCATGCTCCACTCCCACCTACCATGCTCCACTCTCATCCACCATATTCCAATCCCACTCACCAGGCTCCACTCCAATTAACCATATCCCACCCCTACCATGCTCCACTCCTATCAACCATATCCCACACCCACCCACCATATTCCATTCCCACCAACCATATCCCACTCCCACCCACCATACTCCACTCCCATCCACCACACTACACTTCCAATTGTGTAAAATACTGGTAATTCTCAGAGGCCAAGTTCCCTATATCCTTCACACATCAGTAACCAAAAAAACAAAGAAAGAATGGCGCAGTTACATATATTACTAGAAGGGCAACGAAGCATTTTTTGTTTTATTATGCACAGGAAAACAATGCACAGGAGAGGTGTAATGGTATCCTAAACGATCGACATGGCTCCCAAATGATCGACATGGCTCCCAAACGTTCGATACGAATCCTAAACGATCTACATGGCTCCCAAGCAAT
>NC_136959.1:59092161-59112161 GCF_032717465.1 Coenobita brevimanus | reverse complement strand
CCCCCCAACTCACTCCACCCTCCCTCATATACCTTGCAACTCCATCCCTCCACCTCATCCTCGGTCTTCTCCTCCCCCTCCCTCCCTCCACTTCACCTACATACACCCTCTTAGTCAGTCTTTCATTCTCCATTCTCTCCTCATGTCCAAACCACCTCAGTGTATTTCTCCTAATTTTCTCAACCACATCCACATCCACCCCACAACCGTCCATCACTTCGTTTGTCAACCTGTCCCTCCACGTCACTCCACATGCTCCTCTCAAGTAACTCATTTCCACTGCTCTCACTCTTGATTTGTTCCCCTCTAGCAAGGTCCACGCCTTGCTTCCAATACGTCAGGGTAGGGATCACAATACTATCATGCAGTGACTTCTTAACTTCCATACTCACCTCCCTATTTCTCATTAAAGCTTTCAGTGAACAAACAACCTTCCTTCCCTGCTGTACCCTTTCAAGCACTTCATCCCCAAAACTTCCATCCTTACTCATCACACTACCCAAGTACTTGAAAGCACTCACATTCTCCATACCCTCCTCACCTCACTGTGCATTCTGTGAGTTCATTCCTCTCAAACACCATAACTTTACTTTTGTTTACATTAACTTGCAGATTCCGCTTCTTACACACTGTCCCAAATTCATTCACCAAACCTTGCAACTCCCATTCATCGTCACTCAACAATACTGTATCATCAGCAAACAGCAACACCGGAATCTTCCACATCTCATCCCCATTCATTAGAGCCACCCCCACATCCACTACCCTACCTTGCACCTCGTTTATAACACCATCCATGTATATATTAAACAGCCATGGAGACATCACACATCCCTGTTTCAGTCCCACATTTAGATCAAAGAATTCACTCAGCTCACCACCCACTCGCACCGTAGCCCTAGCTCCTTCGTACATACTCTTCACAGCACTCAGCAATTTCCCCTCCTCTCCATATATTCCTAATACCTTCCACAAACCTTGTCTATCATATGCTTTCTCCAAGTCCATGAAGGCAACATACACTTTCTTTCCCTTCTCTAGATACTTTTCCACTAAACATCTTCGAACAAATATCTGATCTACACACCTCTTTCCCTGCCTAAATCCTTCTTGTTCTTTTCCAACTAGCTCCTCTGTTATATGCCTAACCCTATCAGTGAGTATTCTACCATATACTGTATTTTTCCAGGCACACTAAGAAAGCAAATACCCCTATGATTACCATATACTTCTCTCTCCCCTTTTCCTTTGTATAAAGGAACAATTATACCTGATTTCCAGTCCTCTGGAACCCTTCCCTCTTCCCAAGCCAATCTACACAACTTCCATATCCACTCCACAACAATCTCACCCCCATACTTCAGCATTTCATCACACACTCCATCAATTCCTGGGGCCTTTCCCATCTTGATCTTCTGCACTGCTTCCACTACTTCCACCCTATTGATCTCTTCCTCCCTCCTCTCATCTCTTCTTTTCCCAGCCATTCCCCAACCACTTATACTCACACTGCTTTCACTCTCTACATTCAACAAATCCTCAAAGTGCTCCTTCCATCTCCTCAATTTCTCTTTTTTCTCCACCAACAATCTATTATTCTCATCTTTCACTCCCCTACCATTTCCCCTTTCACACTGTCTTACGTTCTTTACCTCCTTCCAAAACAATTTATTACTCTTTCTCCATTTTACACTCAGATAGCTAGGAAAGGGCATAAAAAAAATCTTTATGATTTCTAACATAAATATTCATTACCAATCCTACATGTCCATTGGGGGAGGTGGTAGCTGAATCAGCAGAGAGGCAGCCTGCAGTTCTAATGGACCCAGGATCGAATCCTGGCTGGGGCAGGAAACAGTTTAAGGATTTGAATTTCCTAAAAAGCAGACTTCCCTGATCTACCAGATGACCCACCGACATGTCATAAAAATACCCCAGCTAATACCAATACACCAGTCCTATATGGGACAGCCCTAGCATGTATTCAATACAGATGGTGGGTGTTAGCACCAAAGTGGTGACATGTGAAGGTGTAGGAGGACTACTGGACCTTGGGACAGGTCAATGCCCCCTAGAAATATGCCCTGAAGCCTTTGCCCAGAGTCAGACATGTATTTAAAAAAAAAAAAAAAAAAAAAAAAAAATGGCAACAGCATTTTCTGAACTAATACTGAAAAAATTTTCAGGTTTTCAAATTTAACTCATAATATGATGGCTTGGTTTTACTTTGGTTGCACAAAAAGTTATGTTATTTAGCTTAAGAACGAGTTTTCAAACTAAAATGCAGTGTTGTATTTTACTATGTATCCAGGAAACTATTTACTATACTAGGTAGTAACCATATAACCATATGAATCTGGTACTTTTGTGAGTTAAGGTGCTTCAGCTGGATGAACCCTGTGTGAGTTCCATCTGAGGGGTGGTTGGGGTTTCTTGCTGGCATAACAGCACTCAAGGGAAAGTGAAGACAGTCACTGTTGCCTTAAATGCTGGAACTGACTAGCCTAGCCCTGAGCACTTATGCTACTGTTGATGTGGGGCAAAATGGGATTGAATGTTGTTTAAAAAAAAAAAAAGTTCATACTGACACTCTGATAACTATTCCAGGGCTGTCATGGTTTTCAGGATGGTCAAGTTTTCTTGAGTGAGGATAAAAAGAAGACGCCAAAAACAACAGATACTCAGTGAGAAGAATGATTTGGATGAATACAGTCGCAGTTCTGGTGGTGGTGGCACTGACTGGGGTGGTGGTGGCACAGCAGCATGAAGCTTATAAGAAACCTGTAACCATTCCCCGGTGTTGTCAGGAAGGATTCAACTTTGACTCAGAACACAACTGCACTGCAGATCCTAATAAACCATTCCATCCACTGGCTGTGGCTGGCGAATCTGCTGTTGTGATTCATCATGTTGAAAATACTGATGCCACAAAAATTTCTTGCAAAGTTGGGGAAAAAGTGGTGCTTGGAAACAGCAACAGTGGAAGGACACTTTTACTTTTGGAGGAAGATTCAATTCGTCTTATTTCATATCAAAATGGAGAAATCACTGAACCACAGCAGTTTTGCATGGCTAGAGAAATCAGTAATGACCACAATGCTATGCCAAATTATGTAGCCAAATTTTGCATGCCAGATCTTGAATACCACATGAAATTAGCATGTGCTGACTCCACATGTGTCAGAAAATGTTGTGCAACAGGAAAATTTTTGGTAGATAATTTTTGTGAATCAATACCTGCAGGGAAAGAGTGGCATCCAGTTTTTTTAAGCAACAATAAAACTACTTCTCCTCCCTCAGACTTAAAGGTGATTCATGGTTTCCCTTATTGTGAACACTTGCTAGTTTATGATGATCACCAGCTCCTTCCTACTGGGGATGTCCTTTTATCAGGTCATACAGTGCCTGTCCAGGATTACTGCATTGACTTCAGGAATCATGAAGTTACCAACTCAACACAGGAAATTGCACTGGTATGTGACATAATAGTATGGTACCAAAATTGTGATGCTTACAATTTTATAATCACTTCACTGGAACAGACTATGTACTGAAATTAAACAATTAGCATCCCTGTTTTGTCAAAACTCCACTTACAACTGGTGAAACAAGCAGAGTTCTACAATATCTTAATTAATACATCTTAGAATATGGTTAGGCTTTTCATGATGAAGTCACCAACTTGGGGAAGATAATCATTTCTGTTACTGAGCAGCATAAGCTGTTTTGATTCTAGTTATCAGAGAAACTGATATACTCAACATATTTAACTTCCTTCCCATCCACAGGGATGCCTTAGAAATGGCCTGCAGCTGCCCTGCCCTTGGAAATACAAGATACTAATACCAATCCTCATGAGTGTATCATGTGTATGCCTGTTATTCACCTGGGTTGTGTACATCTCAGTGTGGCAGTTGAGGACATGCACCACTGGACGCTGCCTTATTTCCTTCATCAGTGCCATGTTTGTTGCCTTCATCACCCTCATGGCCCTCAATTTGCGCACTACCATATCATATGCAGAGTGTGCAGTCACAGGTTAGTTTCATAATTTTTTTATTGTATAGTGTAAAAGCTTCCCCACAAACTTCAGTCTACAGCAGTTAACGTCCAACTGTTACAGATTTTTTTATAAACGGAGGACACCAGTAGTCTGTTGAATGGATTTTTTCTTTCTAAATTTAATGTACTTTTCCTTCCACTGTTCATCTTTTTTTTTTGGGGGGGGGAAAAATACTGTAAAAATATCTTTTACTTTAGTCCAGCTTTGATATGAGGTGTGTACCATAAATCCTAAAATTTCTGCTTCTATTTCAGGGAGAATAACTCACTTCAGTGTATTAGCAATGTTCTTCTGGCTTAACGTCATGAGCTATCATGTCCTCTCAGTTGCCAGGTGAGCAGAGAATTTTTAAACAACAGTGTGAACTATGTTTAAAAATTCATGTCTGAGGTTAGTCACATGTGTTAATATTATCTGCTGACATCACTACTTTTACTTTTGTTTTGTTTCATTTACAATGAATCCATCATGCTTGTATGCTTCACTCCTGGTCACCTTATGGCTGCTTTCTATGCTGCTTGATCTCTAGCAGCCACTCCATTCAATCCCTTATCCCTGAGGTCATACACCATGACTGTCTACATTTTTATTTCATATGTCTGGACACATCGCTGTGTATGATATTATTTCTGTTGGGGTCTTAAAATCTTATAATGTTTATCTGATTTTCAAGCATCTTTTTACCTTCATTTCCATGTTTTTGTGTATTAGAACAGTTTCCTACTTTCAGAATACTGTAATTAACATTCACTGTTCATCCAAGATTGTCATTTACTTCCCCTTTTTTCTCTTCACTAATCTTTTATGATGCATTTTACTCTGACGGTGCAGTATTTCTTCTTTCATATAAACCCTTTCCTTGCATCCATTCTAGCTACTTCTTTCTCTTTCCCCAACTGTCCTCTAAAACTCTTTATCCTACCAAACTGTACCTTTCTTACTACAGTACTTTAGTTGCTAACCTTGCAACTCCACACACATCTTCAGCATTCCTAACCAAACACTTCCTAAATGCATTCCACACTCTAGATCCAATTGCTCTCAGTTTGTTAACACTGCCTTAACCAGATATTCATATGTCACTTCTTTGTTTCTCAACTTCTCCACTTTCAGATTTTTGCTCTGACTGCTCCTCTCTCTATATATCCACCTTGCTCCTCTCAATTTACCATTGCATACCACAATCATATGATCAGATAAACCTCCATATTGTCCTCTCACTGCCTTTTTATCAATAATTCTCCCAAGCCTCTTTCTCTCTACATGCACATCATCAATAAGGCTCCTCTTGGCATTCTCTCCAGTCTCTCTGTACAAAACATACTTGTGTGCTTACAATGTGAATTACTAAATCCATAACCTCCTTTCCTGACATGTGTCCTTCAGTTGGCTTCCACTATCATTTTCTCCTAATTCTCCATAAGGACCCATTACTTCATTCACAGGACCAATACCAACTCTCCTGTTCATATTACCTGTCATGAATACTCTGTAACTACTGAGCATCTCTCCTACTGCTCCATCCAGCTGGTCACAGAACCTGTCCTTTTCTCCTCACCTCTGTCATTGCAGGGTGCATACACACTAGTCACTGCAACTTTTCTCTTTTCAAATTGGAAACAAACACACATACACCTTGACCTGACACATTTATAATATTTCAAGCCTCTCTGCTTCTCATTATTCATCGGTAGTGCAGCTCCTTCCTTACATTATCCACATGCATTCATACACATGATAGATTGATTCCAGATTTATGATAAGCAGATTATGCGAGTGAGGTGCTGTACATGAGTAAGAGTGGTGTGAGATGGAGAAAGGAGAAGGGGTTGCTTATGGGAGGAAACAAGGCAACATGGAAATGTA
The DNA here is from genome assembly GCF_032717465.1 of Coenobita brevimanus. NCBI lineage: Eukaryota > Metazoa > Arthropoda > Malacostraca > Decapoda > Coenobitidae > Coenobita > Coenobita brevimanus. The sequence continues at coordinate 59,106,232 of NC_136959.1, read as the reverse complement.
TAATACATGATGACCACCCCATTTAGGATGAAGGCACCTGGCTAAAGACACATACTCTACATTTTATACTTACATAATGTCCTCTACTGTACACATAAGTCCATTTTTATAAGTTGGTGATATGTTCCAAAATATTACTTTTTTTTTTTTAAATACAAGTGGCATTGTACACTCAGTGACACTGCTAAATTAGATTATATGCTCCAATGGAACATAACAGCAGAATGACCATTAGGAAAGGTGACATACAACAAAGGGTTAGTGTATATACTGTACCTGTACTTGTGCATATTCTCTTACCTCTTTATCTTTTCTGTACTGCGATGTGTCTAGGTCAGGGACAATGGAGAAACAGAATAGTCCAAGGCTGTTCCTGATGTATTCTGCATATGCATGGGGCTGTCCATTGGTTGTGACGCTGGTCGGCTTTGTGTTGGATCTCACAGAGGCTCATGTTATCCGTCCAGACATGTTCATCAACTGTTGGATTGCTGGTATGAGTGTGTGAAGATACACCTTATAATTACTCTTACCCTTTACAACATGACACCTTTTTAATTTTATTTTTACCGATTTCTTTCTGTCACCACGAAGCACACTGCAGCAATAGGCCTAAATGATAATACTGTAACGTGTGTATTATTTTTTTAACTTCAACTCAAAATAACCAATTCTGATAATTTTTCTGCTTATGTGGCCTATTATCACTCCAACCAGGTGCAGCCCATGTGTGTCCCAAGTGAGGGGTGGTTAGGGCTTACTGCTCGTGTAATGCCCCTCAAGTGAAAGTGAGGGTGGTCACCATTGTTTTAAATGTCAGGACTGAGTAGCCTGACTCTGGGCCAATATGCTCAGGTTTATATGGGGCAAAATGAGATTCATGATGATGATGATGATGATGATAATGATCATGATGTAGCCCATCATGACGGTGGACATAAATCATCAAGGGAATTCATCAAAGCACTATCTAATAGGGAAGTTTATGAGCACCTGCAACTAAAACTATGTTAAATATACACAAGAAATTTCTGCCGACATAAGCAATGCCTGAGGGTAGAGATTGATAGATCAGTGAGTGGGGTTTATCTCTTCTCTGAAAAGTCAATGGATTGCACTGTACTGTATCTGTTAATCATGAATATTTTGCATGTTAACTACTGGTGATGGGCTGGGAGTTCCATACTATAGTCCTTTCACCTTAAACTGGCCTATACTTTTGCTTCTGTGCAGCTTATTTTATGTAGTTTAATAGCACTGTAAGACAATACAGTACTATGCCTCTACATCCTTTCCATGGCATTTCTCATGACTAGCACTAATAATGTTCAAGTGTTAACGTATTGTTGCAACTCTGCATTCAAGACGAAGAGATAGCAATTTTAGGCCATGTTAGGGTAAAAATGGTATAGTGATGATGAAGCCACGATTACTACCCGGCAGATAGTACGGCAAAGTGGGTCTACATGTATGGTATCATCCTGTGCATCTTGATTGTCAATATTGGATTCTTCATTGCTTCTATCAAGTTCCTTAAGCAGACACAGTACAGCCCTAATACTGGAAGCTTAAACCACAACATCAGGTAAGAAAATTTAAAAACTTAAATGCTGTATAACTTCTAATGGGCAACATAGAAGATAATGGTACATTTAACTGGAGGAAGCTGGAAAAACAGTTTTTAAACTAGTCATCATCACTATCATCATCCAGACCTCCTTTCCCACCCTAAGGCAGGGTGAAGAGTAGCAATGTCCAGACACCCTAAGTTTACCAAATCCAATGGGCCACACTTCCATTCACTCATCATTCAAGTCCCTGGAATCCTGGCTCTATCTGATACACCAAAAAACTTTCATCACATTCTGTAGCTTCACACAAATGTATCCAATAGAGTCAATGCGAATGCTGTCATGTTAAAAAGGGGTGCCAAATCCTTGATCATGCACTTCTCAAAACATTCATCCAGTCAGCTCGATCTCTTGTCAGTTCCCTAGGTTCGCAGACTTCCATACCTCTCTTCCTCACACACTCATCCACCATATCCCTCCACCTTCTCCTTGGCCTACCTCACCTCCTCCCTCCTTTAAATTCACTCAGGTATAGCTTTTTCACCACTCTATTGTTATCCATTCAATCCACATGACCATACCATCTCAGTGCACTCTCTTCTATTCTGGTGTCCACAGACTTTCTCATTCCACATCTTTCACGAATCACATTATTTTGTATCCTATCCACTCTCACTACTGCACATACATTCCTCAGCGGTCCCAACTCCACTGCTCTCACTCTTGACATTTCATTTTCATGCCACACCATAGTCTCACATCCCTATGTTAGTGTTGGTACTAAAACTCCTTCATATAAGCCTCATGCAGCTGCAACACTCAAGCCTCTGTTTCTTATCAAAGCCTTCATTGCACCTTCTACTTTTCTTCCTTGTGTCACTCTACTTTCCAATTCTTTTGCACATTTTCCTCTCTTTTCTATCACTGTACCCAGGCATTTGAACTCTCTCACCAATTCCAATCTCTCTCCAATCACTGTAACAGCACACTGGGAGTCACCTCTCTCTTGACTACCATCATTTTACTTTTTTCTACATTTACTCTCAAGGCATGATGCTCACAGACACCAGCAAAACTCTACACTAGTCTGCCAAGTTCTCGTTTGGTTACTGCCAGTAGCACTGCATCATCAGCATACAACAAATTTGAGATATTCCATCCATTACCATTCATTAGCAGTGCCATCCCTCTCTCCATTACCTGTACTTTTTACTTCTCTCATCACACCATCCATGTATATAGTGAACAACCATGGGGACATCACACAACCTTGTCACATGCCCACACTGATCTTGAACCATTCACACAGATGCCCATTTACCCTTACATAATCATGCCTCACAACTATCATAAAAACTCCTGATGGCACCCAGCGCCTTATCATCTACACCATACATGCGCAAAACCTTCCACAATCCTTCTCTGTCTACTTTGTTATATGCTTTTTCCAGATCTATAAATGCCATAAACACCTTATCATCCAGATCCATTTCATTCCATTTCATTGATTCCAACTCCTCCCCAACTTTGGTCCTGTATTCATCTGCCATTTCTTTGATCCTCAGCTTCTTGACTTTCTGTAACATCACTTTACTGGTCAGTAATTATCTGTATATTTTAGTGGGCTTCATGGTAAAAAACGAATGTCCAAAACCGGTTATATATACCAGCAACTTGAACTTCCTGTATTATAATGTCTTCAGCACAGTGCACAGTGATGTTCTGAAACTGCTAATGTATGTCTCCCATTTTCTTTAGTGCCTGGGTGTACTTCAAGCTGTTTATCTTTACTGGCATTCTGTGGGTGACAGATGTGATCTTTTTGGCAACCACCGATGTGGGACTCACCACGCACTGTGATGTTCTGTGAGTACTATAACTTCTGAATTTTGGTTAGCAAATAAAAAAATTTGTAATAATCATTTAAATTATAAAAGCTTCAACATGCCTGCATGAGGTGGCCTTGGTCATCTCATGGTGGCTTCCATGCTGCTCGATATCTAGGAGCCTCTCTATTCAGTCCCTTATCCTTCGACTAACCTTGTCCCAGGTCTTTTTCAGTCTGCCTCTCTCAACCCTAATAATGTATTGTGAAACTTGAGGGAAAAATTTATAGCTCAAGTTATACTTTCTCTGATAACTTACAGTGAATAAGGAGAATACTGTTGGTTTTACAATGAGTAATGTTATAAAATCTGAGTAATTTAAGACATCTCACCTTAAGAGTCCAAGCAAAATAACTGAATTAACAAGATTTGACTTGTATTATAACTGCAAATACAAATTTTAGACTATTCTAAGGTTTCACACATCCTTATAAATATAATATTTTTTTAAATACATTTTCCTAATGGACTGATTAAAGATTTTAATATTGTGAAAATTGTATGAGTTTTTTCTTTTTTTAAATAATTAAAATTTTGGAAGCACCTTAAGAAATGCAACAATGCTGTCATTAACCACCACAGCAATCACGGTGACTAACAGGGGTTTATCTTAACACAGGATTTAAAGTCAAGGAAAGAGGTGCTAAAAACTCCACAATGACTTATATAAAGCTGCCCTTAAGTTTTCCTGATATATTTAGATGGCTGCACCTGGTAGCCAGTGCTTGAACCATATTTGACCCCAACGGAAGCAAGTTGATGCCAGTGTCAACCATGCACCAACTCTCAGGTGTTACTGTGGCTGATCTGAACATTTACTCCATCATTTTCCTTGTCTGTTCTCCTGTGGAATCTATGCTTTTCTGAGATCAAGCAATGTAGCTTGTAGTCTCTCCATTCTTCTGTACCCCCAACAGGATGAGGGAAAGGGGAAGCAGCTGCATCCAGCTTATTTCTGCCTGCCCTGGTAAAGCCGCAGATCACTGACTTTCCTTCACCATCATCCATTTCAAACTACTGACTACCCAGAGGGCTTGAGTACAAAAACAGGGTCTGGGCATGCTGCTTCCTCTCTCCCACCCATAAAATCTTTTCTGCCACACTTCTCAGACCTCTGTTCCCCAGGGTCCATCCCCAAGGCCAGTGCTGTAGAGGTCTTTGTTTCAAGATTTTTAACACTTCTTAGGAGTTGCCAACTTAAAAAATAACTGCTAGTTACTGTATTATTTTGGCTGCAGATTAGATGTACTCTATGGCTGAAAAGTCATCTCAGTTCAGACTTTCCCTACAAAATTGTAACTTCTATTCTTCACTTTTTTTCTTTTTTTTTCCCATTTAGGCACATCATCTTTGATATTGTCAATGGCCTCCAAGGTGTCTATGTTTTCCTGGTGGCAGTCTGCCTCAGAAGGGATCTCAAGGTAAGATGACTAAAATGAGGTAGGGGACTGATAAAGGTTTTAGTTTGCACACAAAATGGTTTCAGCTCAGTCTGCTCATTTGGGCTACAATAAGTTATATAGAGCTAATTCAGCTTAAAGAAAATTGTAGTGTGCTAAGTACTACTAGTGGAACTGATATGTGATGAATGACATGTAAAAGTTAAAACAATGAAAAGGCAGTAGGTGTAGCTAAGATGAATGCTGATATGATAACAATTAAAGTACTGTAGTGACGGCAATCTAATATTTGTGGCTAACTTGTGAAGGCATAAGATACAAGATGAGTGGTCCATGGTGCATTTATATGGCTGAATAGCAATGTGAAGTGTGCATTGATGTGACTGCATGGTGCAGTGATATGGCTGAACAGCAAAGTGAGTTGTGCAGTGATGTGATTAACTGGTGGAGAATGAGTGGTGAAGATGAAGTGGCACTGTTATATGACTGAATGATGGACAATGAGAGTTGGAGTAAGTGGTAAACTGATATGGATTTGTGGTGGAGAATGAGTGATAGCGTGGTAAACCAGCCACCTCATGTTATCTTTTTTTTATGCACAATTTTTTCTCACTGAACCAGATTACAGTACATCCCTCACCCCCAGGCGGTTGGTGGTGGTGACCATTATCCACTCACTTGATGTAGTGCTGCCTACCTCTTCCTTCACCTTTATCTTTCATACTCTGTGTCTGCCCACCTCTTTTCCTATTTCTTCCATCCTTCCTGTCACTTATTATTCTTCTTCTTTCTACTTCAGGTGGCTCTAAACTAAGTGACAAGGCTGATGGCTTCCTGTAACCTAGGAAACCATTACCAACATTAGATGGTAACCATATAAACAAATAATGGGGTGACATGGAGGCTACTATGGTGTCACTGTTAACTTGATGGGGAGACACAAATGCAGCACCCATCTGGGAACCAATCCTCTACACTCTTGACCACACATGGCGTTGTCTGTGGAAGAGGAACATCAGCTCAGGCAGTTGCCTGCCTGCAGTTGACGGGTCTTTACGGTCAGACAGACCGAGGTTACTCAACAATGACAAAACAACTTTCTTCACCCCTCATTATTTGATATCTAAACATCTCTTGAATAATGTATTTACTACTCATTCAAAACTAAAATTGGTTTCCTGGGATTATTACAGGTTTTCCACTGTGGCCTGCCTATGATGGTACCAGTGTCCACGGGAAATGAGGTAGTAACCAGCAATCCCCATGAAGTGTCAGAGCTGGTGAACAATACTTAAATGCAATATTTTTACAGGGTGGTACATTAAGAAATCAAAAGAGGAGGGAACAGATTAAAGTGATTAACTGTATTATAGTTAATACAGTACTATGATGGATGGCAGAATGTAGGAAAATTATCTACTTCTGTTTTCTATAGCCCTAAGTTTTCCTGGCACTGGAAATATCACAAATGTCTATAAACACTTTTCCAGTGACAGGTGTTGGATCACTGTCAGCACTGGTTTTAGATGCTGGAAGAAATGCAAGTTAAAATTGCATAAATCAAAGAACAATTCTGTGGGAAGATAACTTGGAACTGTAGGCCACAAGATCTTACTTTTTGTGGCTCTTTCATTTCCATCTACACAGAATTTATGCATCTTGCAAATATTACATCTTACATATATCTCAGTTAGGACATACAATAAATAGACCATGTTACAGGGATCCTTGTGCATTAAATACTCACATAACAAATGACAAACATGAGAGAAAATACAATAGACATTACCTTTTCCTTGTAAATTGTTTCAACTCCCATTAAATACAACTTTAACATCTTACTAAAAATTACCTCACATAGGTCTGTCTGTATATTTAGAGTTTCTTAATACTCTATATTATTTGACACAGGAAATGATACAACTGATAGCATCAGTAATTCACCCCACAAGATCTGAATACACTACTCCACAAACAGTGAGCATAACAGTGAGCATTTTCCAAGTGAGGAAAAAGAAAAATTATACAATGGTTAACTCCACTACTGCAAATCTGTGTCTTTTATAAGGCCTATGCAACTAAGACATGAGGGTATTGTAATGCTATTGGTTCAATATCTACATTTGATTCTGCAGCAAGGAAGAGAATCACTAAACAGTAAGGCATAGTAGCAATGCTACTTGATTATTTTCAAGCACATTTTAATGAAGCTACTGTTTATAAACAGAACAGTAATCTACCCTGCTTACTGACTACTAACAATATACAGTACTGTATCCTGGAGTATATTACAGTTTTGTTCCAAGTACAGTATATAAATTAGTAATAGTACGTACATGACCTTAAAAATTAGAGATTTGAGTTAGACTTCTTATTAAGACAGATCATATGAAGCAGGTTTGCTTCCAGTGCGGCACAACCGTACAGTATGTACTTAACCTTTTCACTGCTATGACCTCACTAATGTATGTCTGCACTAACTTACGTATGTTACTGTTACAGTATTATTTTATACTGATGCAGCACTGTACAGCTGCAATTACCTTTAATAACAGTCCAATCCTTTAACCATAGAATATTCTATACATGAAGGCACCTGGCATTACAAAGAAAAGTATGAAAAGAATAAAGCACAGAAAGGATTCTCATTTCTCTTTTTCATTGACCATATGTCAAGAGAGGGAGGAAAATACAAGTAAAATGTCCTTCATTTACTCTCTTCCTGAAGGAGATAAATACATGGTTAAAGTTTATATATGACAAGAAAAAGAAGTATTCATTTCCTCTCTCTCCAATCTGTGCTCTCTCTAGTCATGGGATGAGAAATGGCAGCCATGGTCCAGTTGAGTGGGGTGGATATTATCATCCCCAAATCTTCTCATGGATATCAATGTCAGGCTCCTCAAAATATCTCACTGGGCCTTTCATAATTAGTCTTGGACACCCATGACTACCCCATCTTATTTAAGTCATAGCTATGCTCCTTCCAAATTGTCAAATTTGGAGTGAAAGAGTAAAAAGACCACAACATTTCAGAGCAAAGAATGTGTCTTGTACTTCTGCACCAAAAAATTTAAAGTAGTGTACCAACCTGTTTACAAGCATAACACTAACAGTAAAGCCAATCTACAGTAAATACTGGTACTATTACCATACTACAAATGTATCGTATTACTAATACTACTATATATATACAAATACAGTAATGTACTCATTGTGCTACTCTATTTAACAAAGACAGAAATATAATAGCAACAGCATTTTTTTATATCTACCATACAGTACTGAATGATTATTCTGTACCATTACATCTGTTATATTACTGTACTTGGACATGAACAGTATCTTCAACCTTGGCAATATTATGTACTCTGCTTACTAAACTATGTCAACTATGATAATTTACAATTTAGAATACATATTCAATGCTGTACAGTACAAACATTAATCTACAAATATACACATGCATGTAATAAAATATTTAATAACAGAACATTACATACTGCCATTTACCTTACTGTAATACCCATATACAGGACTGTACTTGTAGGTCCAATTCAGGGCATCTTGCATCCATATCCATATAGCTTGTTGCATCTTTGATATTATGGGTTTTTTAGCCCTAGAAAAAAAAAAAAGCAAAAGCATGCTGATTATCAAATTTTTTTAAGGTACTGTACCTGTATTAATGTCAACTGTATCCCAGTGAAAAAATATATTACTTTATTTTTTTAATGAAGCTGTTGAAATAAGAATGTAGTATTAAGTCAACTAATGTACAATCCCTTAATATGTATTATAATTGTTTAACAACTTGGCTTCATACATAGTACTTTATATATTATAAGCTTGCAATACTTGTGGCTGTGCATTATTGCTGTTACACAGTTAATTTAGGGTAGCCGTAAGAAAAATGTAACAGCTTCAAGGACCTGTACAATAAGTCTCCAGATCTGTTACTGGGATAAACTGAGCAATGATAATTACAAAATAAGCAGTTGCTGCTTAGCCCTGGTCTGTCAGGCCAGGCAGATTTGTCCAGCACACATAAGCAACTGCTTTTGCGGTGACATCCTACAGGCACGGGACAGTATTGTACATACTATACACTGTGTAGGATTCTGGCATCCCCCTGTGGTTGAGGATGCCTCATCAGAGTCATACCAGAGTCCTTTCCATGGTAATGTGCAGGGAAATATGAGGATGTTTGGCTCCCGGCTGGATGTCGCAGCTGTGCCACCCAGTGTGCACAGTACCATCATGTGTAGGCCCCTTGTCAGTGAGACAAAACATGAAGTACTTCATATGAAAGAATTTATACTGTATGTGTAGTTTTTAATGAGAAAGGTGATAAATAAATTTTAATCTTATACAATGATGATTTTTTTCTCCCCCCCTCCCCTGGATAGTGAAGCTCAAGCCATGCCACTGAAATATCATGAAATACAATACAATTCAACAACTAATAAAATAGGTGTCTCCAAAGTACAATTTTTATTACTGCCCTGATAAGGAAGTTTTTAAGGATTCCAAGAGATTTTTCTGTTAGTGTTTCCATAATAACAGAGTGGTATGTGGGAAGAACACCTAAGCACTACCTAAATTACAAGGATGAGGCATTTCAATTCCATTATGCTTGAAAAAGAATGAAAGATCCCTTTAACTCATCTATAACTTTCACAACTGAGTATGGTTCTATGTGCTGTACCTACTGTATATGAATAAAATTAATCAGTGGAATCATACTGGTAGTAAAGCCTCCATTCTTAAATAACCATAGGTTCTACGTCTGCAACAGAGACTAACACCAAAGGAATAGTCAGCTACCTCCAAAACCTCTTTATCTTAGAAGACTAAAGATTTTATATGTTTACCAAAACTATGCCTTTTGAAGTTTTGGTCAGCAACTATGATCCACTGATTACAGGAAATAGAAGGAAGAAATTGCCTGGGTGTTCTTGGCTCTGATGCCATGCATGTGGATCTGGTGCTATCCTTCTGAAGTAGACCCTATGTAAAACTATCCTTCCCATAACCATGCTTGGAATCTTAGCTAACCTAAGAAGCTGAGCAGCAATTCTGCTGCTCAAGGGACTCAACTATACTGGACATTGGCAGAGCTACTAACTAAATTTGGCTCCTGCATCTCTGCATATAAAAACTTGTATAAAGACTCAATTTTTAACATTTTTGGCATAGAGGTGTGAAAAGACATCTTTTGTCAACTACAGCACGGTCAAGATGGTCTCCTTACCTGATTTTCTGCTCCTAGGCAGATAACACATGCTAACTAAATTGTGGGCAGCTTCAAGTGGTTAATGTGAAATGAGGATATATGTGTGTGTCTGTAATCTTAGCTAACCTAAGAAGCTGAGCAGCAATTTTGCTGCTCAAGGGACTCAACTATACTGGACATTGGCAGAGCTACTAACTAAATTTGGCTCCTGCATCTCTGCATATAAAAACTTGTATAAAGACTCATTTTTTAACATTTTTGGCATAGAGGTGTGAAAAGACATCTTTTAACTACAGCACGGTCAAGATGGTCTCCTTACCTGATTTTCTGCTCCTAGGCAGATAACACATGCTAACTAAATTGTGGGCAGCTTCAAGTGGTTAATGTGAAATGAGGATATATGTGTGTGTCTGTACTGCACTTACCTAGCCAGGTGTATCCAGTACCACAGTTCTCCTCCTTACAGTGGGATGCCTGACATGTTCCCAGAAGTTCCTCAAGCAGGCACCTCTGCACATTCATCCTGCATTCATTTACTTTTCATAATTCCTAATATTTAAGTGCTATCCAGTTGTGGTATCCTCGAGTGCCCAGGGTTTCGGGGTGAACAAAGGGAATGCGACTGCAATGATTCAATAGGGGATACACCACCTGCCCCCCTGCCAGATACGAAGCCCAGAATCCATATGACCCCACAGTCATGATGGAATGAGAGCACAATGCCAACAGAGCTAGGTCCTCCTCAGCTTCATTGAGATCTGGTGTGGAAAAACAGCAACTCATTATTTTGTGCATACAGTATATGATCCTGGTGAACTTTGTTATATGTATAGGATATGTTCCAGTATACAGTATTATAGTCCTTTTTTCTTAACTTAGCTCAGATTATTGTCCTTTTGCAGCTTATTTCCTGTACCTCACTGGCAGAATAAGACAATTCTATGGCTCTACACACTCTCTATGGTACTTCTTCATGACTGGCATCATATTCTATGGTAATCTCTAGCAAAGACTTGGTATTCAAGATGGAAAGATCGGAATTTTAGGCCAGGTTAGGGTAAAAAAAAAAAAAAGAAAGAAAAAGCAAAAGAAAAAAAAGTACAGACTGACTTTTATCCTGGACTCAATCTCTAAATAAACTAAAATAATTTACCTGAGAAGACTACATCAGTGATATTGCCAAGGATTTTTTGGGCATGAGGCAAGTCATCTGAGCATACCACAAACACAGGTGATGTCAGGGTGTGGCGGTAGTGGCTCAGAGCAGCGTGGTAGTATGATGGCCCTGGCAGACTGCAGTTGAAGAAGTTCTGGAATTGCATGATAAAAAGACATACACTGCTGTAGTTCACAATCAATATGTACTTTTACTTTTCATTAGCAGCAGCATCAAACTGTGGAAAATCTTACAAACGAAACAAAAACACACACACACACGCACACACACACACAGCCAGTCATGCTTTACTAACCTGCATGTATCTGATATAATCCCCACGACGGATGTGGAGACCAACGAATGTAACATCATCACCCTTCCTTGCTTTTACACTGTTCAGGAAAGCTTTGGCCTGTTAAAAAGCAACAAAATATCTGATAAACTGTATTACTGACATAAGATGTACTGTGAGGGATTATGTAACAGCAGCTATTCACCATTATACAACTGTAAATGGACTAGGCATGTGCCCTGAATTTTGTTAAAAAGGTGGGGGGGGGGGAGATGGGCAAAAGTGAAGCTTCTTCCCTCTTATCTTGCTTATACTGTACTCCAAATACTTCCAATATTTTTTTAAATGCCTCCCACCACACCAAACCCATTGCTGAAAATAAGAGAGTAGATCTCAAACGGGCATTTTGAGTCCACAGTTTATTCTGAGGAAGCCTTTGTGGTACCCGAGGAGGGGGGGGGGAGGTTGCTTTCATTGCATCCCTCCTTGGGTACTGTACATATCTGGTTGGAAAAATATATACAGCAATTAAGAATATAAATTATCTATGTCAAGAGGAATCCAACTACATAAAAGAAGAAAAACTGGGTAAAACTACTGAATATTGTTTGTACTGCATGGTAGGTATAACCCTTGGAAACCTACTTTAGATAGGAGCTCTGAACGAATTCTGAAGTTGTTTCGGATGGTGTGGTGGTGGCCTGCCAACATCTTCATACGATTTGGATAACCTGTCAATGAGAATATAACATCAATTCTCACACATACAAAACTGCCAGATCTAGAATAAACATCAATTCAAGTAAGCCTCTGTTATTAAGGGGACCATACTTGGAGATGCAACATACACAGGTATGTTTTCAGCCCACAGTTTACAAACATCCAGTTCAACCCACATGCACTTCCTGTAACATTCACCTTAACATGCACTACTACTTTGTTGAATGTGCTCAAAACTGAAAAAAAATTTCTGATTCCATATAGTTAAAAAGTAAATAAGTAATATAAATAATACCCAGATATGTGATTTCTACTCCATAAAACTGGATGAAAACCTTTGACATTAGCTATGTGAAATAAAGAATCTTTGTGGTAATGGAAAGTTGACATCAAGCACTAATCATGCATCACACTTGCCTTCCAGAACGTAGATTTTTTCCAACCCATCCTTTTCGTATTCCTCTATAGCTCTGATGAATGTGGGTAGGAGGTGGCTGACCATGTCGTTGTTGATGTAGTCAGGCTTCACCAACTCTAACATTTCTGTGCCCTCCATCTCAATCAGGACCTCTTGACCTAGGTGCAAGAATTAGGGCCATAATTCACCTGGCTTTGTAAGCTTTTTCCTGATTAGTTTCTGGTACACATTACATTTTATTATCTTCTTGTGTGTTACTGATGCAAGCTTTGTTGATACTACTGTGATATTTTGGTAAAGAAAATGATAAGGCATGCAAAATATATCATTATGAAAACACTAATACGAAACCTACTATGCCATCTGAACTGGGCTCTTAAACCTGCATAATGAAATTCTGTTAAGTGTGAGGATATAACAAAATCAGCCTAACTTGGATCCTCTGTAGACATAATGAGACAATATCTATCCATCATCCAACCATGTGTTGTCCCTTCAGAATCATAGGATTGAAGGGCTAAGCTGTTCAGTCCAGACATTTCAGGTAAGAGGATCTATCACTCACCTCTAAGTGGTAATGTGAAAGAATAAACTCCAAACATTCCTAGGATTTGAGCCCTTATAGGCCCTTGAGTGATATTCTGTGAGTACTGGCAATGGTGATGAATAAATTTCCATCCATCCTCACAATTTGAACATTATGAGTGACATTTATTTGATATGACTTAACTCATTATGAACCATCAGGCTTCTATTTGTTGGTGTTGTTTCTAGAGGAGTTCTCTGACTCAATCTGATAATTGCAACACAATATTCAATGCTCTTCCACGAAATCCCACCCTTAAGTCAAGAAACCACACTCACTAATATCACCATTAATAACATCCCAACTCCCACATATGATATATAGAGCTTGTCACTTGGGCAATGGTGGGTATTAATGCTTAAATGGTTATGTTTGGGAACTGTTGGGGTGGTCACTTCACTGATATGAACACATGAAATACACGGTAGTGACCCCAGTTTATATCACTCTTTTGGGCTGTTCTGTTGCTGTCCTTACTTGTTTTTAACACAGGAGGGCTATTGAACTCAACATCGGACATCCTAGACCACGCCAAAGCTGGGTATAAGAATATTGCACAATATTATAATGGTCGATGCCTAAACTATCATCATTAACCGGGATCAAACTGTGCAGTGCATATGGTAGCAATACTTGGTAATTAATTCACAGCTTACTAATCCTGTTTCAAAAGTTTATAATGTACTGTACACGGAACATCCTGCTTATCAAATATACCACAGGCTAACGTAAAGTGTTCTGAACCATTCCCCACTGGCATCACTCACCCAGGACGGGCAGTGTGAGGTAGTGTGGGTCTAGAA